>NC_046648.1:21841738-22096738 GCF_900324485.2 Mastacembelus armatus | reverse complement strand
TTTAAATTGAATGACTTTTTACTGATCGCTACTCGTTCAGTAACTCATTCCTGTGGCTCTCCCTAAAATACATGACTACAAAAAAAGCGTAAAAAGAAAATACATGATTATCAGTCCGATCTGTTTGACTGACAAGCATGTTATTTTAGAGCCATTTGCTCCAGTGGCCTGATCCGCTCACACATACAATGGAGGGTTTATGTGACAGAGGTCATGACCTCTAAAACCACAACAAAGTCCATTGACGTGCTAACAATAAACATCCCAAGAGACTTCAGCTGCTCATATGGAAACTAAAGTGCCTGCTGATGTAACTTGTTGATAACCAGAAACTGGTCTGAAGAGAGAGAAATTATGCAGATTTTTGAGTTTGTAGTAATCCCTTCTTTATGTAGACTGCATGCTAAATGCTGCAAGTAAAGTCAGTCAGATATTTGTTTTTTACTTTTTTAAGTAAAAAGTAAGGAATCATTCAGTACTCACAACTTTTTCTGCAGCTGTGGCACAGGACAGATGTAGAAGCTCTGCAGTGTCTACTTCAGTGTCCTGATGTTGTGAGAGTTGTGAAATTGTTTGTTGCTCTATAAAACCACACAGGGTCAGAGTTGGATTTGTGGTAATTGCTTAATTGTTCTATTTATAAGCTGAATATGAACAACCTCGCATCACATCAGCAGCATCAGCAGTGGCTGTGCCCCTTTGTTCCACATCTTTCAAAGCAGGAGGGATGACACACGACGAGATAAAAACGGAGACGTTTAGTTCGGTTCACTCTCCACACACACACACACACACACACACACACACACACACACACAGTCACGGACATGTACACATTACTGTTTCCAAGACGATACTGAAGCCTCCATATCAGGGGTCTGTCTGTGTCTTTGGCCCCGCTGTTCTCGTTCCCTGCACAATGAAATTAAACCATCGCAAGCATCGTCTCATGGAGGCAGATTCAAGGCCCATTTATTTGAGATTGCTTTTAGTGTAATTCAATAAAGGCTTTTTTACTCATTTATTTCCATGGTGAAATTCATGCTGAGGAAAACCAGGGCTGTATTTCCCTCATTAGCAGTAATAATAACCATAATAACAATAATGGCATTAAAAAGCAATCATTTGAAATATCCTGCCGTCAATGTCAGTCTCAAACAGAAAATATAGATGGGCACTGGACATTATTTTTTGGTACTTACAGGAGACAATTTAGCAAAGGCTTTATTATTATAGCACATGTAGATGAATTACACGTATCAGACAAAGTACTCTGTGCCTATAAAACCAAAATCAAAAACAAGATATTTTTTATGTTCAGTTAGACGATGGGTTTTGTCTCATTAGATTTTCAATTAGATTTTAAGTTTTGTCCACATAAGAGAATAGAGGAAAATACTGGAGTGAAATAAAGGACTTGAAAACTACACATAAAAAAGAAGGTAGTGTAATTATGAAAGGGAGGTGAGCAGGAGAGAGTAGAAAGAGGATTGAGAAGACAGCAGAGCAGCAGGTTCCACACCTCCACCATCAGATCCATTTTCCACCACTGGAGGCCAACTGGCTATCAAGATGGCGCTGCTGTCGCTGAGGCTTATAGATGAAAACTTGGTGCTCTTGCTGATCTGCATAGCACAGGCTCCCTGATTGCCCTGCAAAAATAAATATTTGAATATTCTCCTGAACTCCTAAACCAGCTTAAATTGGATCATTTTATTTTGCCGCTTGCCCTTGCCAAAATGCCAAAAGAGTGTGGGTCTTGGCGAGCCTTTCGTGCCCAGGCATGCCACCCTCCCCCCGGCCCTGCCCACCCTCTGCACTATCAGCTGACACAGAGTCTGCCCCCAGGCCTCCTTCTTTCTCCTCGGCCACACTCCTGCTGTGTGGAGCTGGCACACCGAGCCCACACAGGCACCGGTCTAAACCGGCCACGCGTCCAGAGTGCTCCGACGTCATCAACATCAGCTGACTCTGTCATCACGGTCATCAAAAACCAGCAGGGGAGGATGCACTGGATCCTCGTCTGGCCTGTATGCAAAGATAGTCTCAGCACCCGTTACTGTGCAACAGACAGATGTGACAAGTATGTTTGAGATGTTGCAGGTTATTTAAGAATTTGTTTCCTTCTGAAATTAATTTTCAAATTAAGGTACCTGTGCAGTAAGCATGTTTGAAACTATCTTCAGTTTTTATAAAAATGTAACTAAATTTCAAAAATAAAAGCTTTTCAAAAAGAGAAAATGTTTGATTTAGCTCCATTGTTGTCCAGAAACTATAAAACTCCACTCAGCGGTGAACCACACTGATGCGCCGGATGACACTTTCATTTTGATGAGCATACACAGTAATTTATTCTGAATCAGACTCACATACACCATCCTCCTGCCACAGTACTCACTATAAGTACATCGAATGTGTATTAATCCATGGCTCAAAATAGTCCTTGACAAATGCAGTGTACTATACCTGAAGAACCATAATGCCCAGATGTTTCTGGACATGATTGAACCTTGGAAACTGTATTTGTGTCCTTAAAAATGTGGCGTCAGAACCAACAGCACTCTGGGCTGAGAGCCACAGACAGTCTGAGGAATCTGGAAAGTATTAAGAGATGGATTTTGGTCGATCATGGGATTTGTTGACAGTAAGAAAATTTAGAATATTTTCTCACCTAAAGGACATACCTCCATGTTCTAGTTTTAGGTCCTACACCTTATTTCTGCAGTTCTTGAATTTATTAATACACTGAGTTTTGACCACAGTTCCAGACAGCTTTTGGCTTCCATTCAGTTTTGCAAAGTATGGACGTCTTGAGCTGTGGAATCCATCGTAGTGAACAGGTCTGCTTTAATACCAGGTCATCATGATGCAACTGATAACTTAAAAAGTTCACTGATCAATAAAGTAAACTTCAGTAGTCTGCTGTTAGATTGTAATATATGGCTTCATGACATATGTCCAAAAGCTTTTCAGCATCTAGAAAATAGCAGGTTTTTTTTTTTTCATTAAAAAAAAGTAGAACACCACTGGTATAGTAATGAAAAGGACTTTCTATAGGGTCAAAGGTAGCTGGTTTGGCTGTTTCAGGATTCAATTCTAAACTGATTGATGAGAGAAAAAAATGATAAAGATTTTTTTTTTTTCGTGTGTCAAACTCCATATTGATCCTGATTATTTTCTAAAGTGCAAACGTGCTGTTTACATTTTTTGTTGCAGCACATACAAACTGTTTTGTCCTGTTGTGTTTAGTGTGGCCTCCTTACCTGATCAATGCCTGCCCTGAGCAGCGTTTGCTGCACTGCTATATTAGCTATCTGGGCATAAACAGTTTTAGTGAAGCTCTCAGTCGTTGCCTTTCAGAGTGGATTACAGCTTGTGTCTTTGCACACACCGAGAAGTGTGCAGACTGAGAGAAGAAAAAAATCTCAAAAAGAAATAACTGGCTGCTGAATACGCTATTTTGCTCTCTCTAAATTAAATTTGTGATTTAATACACTGCTGTGTGTGCGTTTTTTTTATTCTGAAGTTTGCCCACAACTTCTGGGAAATGTTTGGCCAGCACCTGCATGATTAATATTTAATGTAGCTGCTTTGGAAGTAAGTATTTACATGGCCTTTAATTACTTGGGTCAATTCAAACTTACATTTATTGCTGTTTTTTCCAGATATTCAGTCTTTTTTGTGTACAACTCATCAAACTGCTTTCATCAGTTGTCTATAATTGCCTCATTAGAGTCCTCCTAATTATAGTGATCAAGGAATCTTCCATACATATCAGAAAAAACAATTTCTCTACTTTTTTAATGCAGTTTATTAGATTCATTTTGGCAAAGTGATCACATTGCTCTGAGCTTCATATATTAGCCATGGCATTCTACTGTAATGTATGTAGTCACTGTGTTCATCCCTTAAAATGCTGTGTGTTGAGCAACTCTAACCTTGTGAGCCATCTGGCTCCATCAGGCTCAAATTTCTTTCTTTTTTTTTTCTGAAAAGCAATCCGCTCTGAAAACTGAAAAAGAGCTTCCAAGATCCAGATGGCTGGTGAGGTTACAACACTTTTGATTTGCCTTGGATCTATGATAACAGTCTGTCTTTAACAACCTCGAAGTGGTGGAGGTAGACTGGCCATGAATCCGGACCAGACACTTTAAAGCCCCAGGATGAGATTAGTGGTCAGCATCTTACAGTTCCCCTCCTTTAATACATGTTAAATTTGACACATTTTTATCATTTTGAGAGAAAATGAATTCATCATTTTGACAGCTGAATTTGGTGTTATTTAAAAAATTGTTGGTTCTTTGATCTTTTGATGAAATTTTCATGTTTGCACTCCTTGTGAAATTACAGTAGAATAAAGACAAAAATGTGAAGCAGCATGTTTGGTTCATTCTGCTCTGGGCCTTCATCAGGGTTTCTAGTGAAATGCCAAATGACATGGTTGGTGTCATGAAATGAAACTCTGCCAATCCATTTTAGCTATATATAGCTAATAGTTATTGACACAAAGACATATAGAACAATTTTACAACTTTTCAGCCACTTTAGTAAAATGGTTTTTGATCTGTTTTGCATGAACATTACAAAATGTCTGTTTTATCAAGATGAATTGTGTATCTGATTGTGCTGAAAAGAGAAGTTTAAGGTTATGGTGGACAAAATAACCAAGTACCAAACAATCTCAGTTGACAAACAAATGAGGTCGGATCACAGCGTGGACCAGTTTGGACTCAGGTTGGTGTGGTGCTAATGAAGCTGCACAGAGAAATTTAAAACAAACATTATTTTTCATTTAGTCCTCTAATTAAAACAAGTTATTGAAATATGATCTAGCTTGATTAGCACTGTTAGCATTGTTAGCATTCTTGCAATTGTAGTTGAGCTTCAACAGTTTCACAAGCTAATTGAAGCACTAAAAATCTGTGTCACAACCCTATAACGTAGTAGATTTTTAATGTTTCCTGTCCTTTCGTTCTGCGTTATCTGTACATGGCAGCTATCTCGCGGTCAGGATCAGGTGAAAGATCATGGTTATAGTTAACAAAAAGACTAACATTATTTGCAGGTGACAGGAAGATGGGCTACATGGCTACTAGTGGCATTTGGACATCAATAATGAAATATAGACGCAGTTCCCTGTATAATAGGCTGTATAATTGTACTGTACAGCACATGTAGCTGATCCAGATTAAGTTATGATTGTGCTGTAGGTGACAGCATGACGACACACTGAAAAAACACTTTTGAAACCTTTTTCTCTCTGCTCTCTCATGGTGTCTGCATCCATGTGATCTGAACAACAAAATCTACAATCTGTTTTACCAAATGCATATATGCCTAAAATTTGTGATAATATCTTGCACTGTAAAGAGCAATAGCAGTGTGTTATGAAAAGCAATATTTTACAGTGTGTGATATGAATACTGGGTAATTCTGCTGTCATAAAACAGGGAGTAGTGGGAGGTAATGAATATTACACCGTCTGGTCTGCCCCCCCCCCCACCCTATGTCTCTCTCTCTCCCTCTCTCTCCCTCTTGCTCTCTCTCTCTCTCCCTCTCATGCAGCTGTAACGTCCTCAGGGCTACTGGCTAACCAGATCAGGTGCTAAATACACTAATTGAATAATTTCACTGGGCTCCACAATGGGCCCTTTGAAAAGCGCCTGCTCTTTGTGTTTCTCCTCGAGTGACTGAAAGTGGTACAGCCTGTTAAATGAAAGAGTAATGCAAGACCTGCTGCAGTGAGGTAAACGTAGACTGATGATGTGCTGGCTTTGTGTTGTTTAACAGAACCAGTCGTAAAGTATCTTGGCCCTGAAGTGCATTGGATATCAATGAGAATGGTTTTGCAGTACAGTTTGTTAAAGCAGATTTGTTGAGATTGGACATTTGCCTGGTGAAATCCCTGGAATGACTGAGAAAGTCAGTAACAACTATAATGCTTTCGAAAATCTGCAGTGGATGGAGCTTGAATGACACATTTACCTTATTTTACAGTCAAACTTATTTTACTCCTCTGGCTTACCTGCAACTTATATAGTATATTACTGTATATTACTGTAGTGATTATTTACAGTAATTTTGTAGAGTAGTCACTAGTGTTAGATGGCACTCTTGGCACTCTTAACTTCATTAAAGATAATAGTGTACCACCAAAAAAGTAAAAAGTCTTATGTTCAAACATTATTTCAAAGTGCAGGTAATAAAGTCTGCAGCTGAAACAAACCTTATAGTGACCGTCTGTTTGCATTCGGGCAACCTGAGAGAGGACGACGACACGCCGCTTCACTTTCTTTCACCACAAAATGGCTCGAGACACAAAATGGACATGACACACGCTGGCAAGTGTGTAAAGCTAAGACCTGTTTGATGTCAGTAAATCCCATGTCAGAAAGGTCAAAATCAGTGTGTGACTCTCCGCCCTGAGCACGTCTGTTGTCCTACTGAAGCCCTAAATCTTTAAAGATGGAAGGAAAATATACTTTCCTAAATACTGTACCCAGTACTGCAGTGTTTAGACACACACACGTGACTAAATAGTTGAGATCTGTTTTCACCTATGGATGCATATGCATTTGACGCTCTAGTGTTTACTGGAGCAGGACAATGTATGTGGGTTTGACTCAAAATGTGTGTATATGTGCCCATGTGCATCACAATCAGGAAATAGGTAGATGTGCTTTAATGGAGACAACAGTGCAGCTTTATGGTGAGAGTAATGAGTTACACCAGGCTTAGGCTTCACTTGTAATAATTGTTGTTAGTAGGATCACCTCAATGTTGGTTTTTGTGCTTTGACAGGTTTTGCTGACAATAACAAAAATACACAGTATGACCAGCCTTATTCTTTAGGACTGATTTGTTGATCAGGTCTGTGTATTTGAATGGTGTTTGGCTCCACAGTATGGTTTTGTACCCACTCTTCCAATTTTATTGTACATATTTATATATATCTTTATGTGCCGTCTCTAAGCCAAGATTTAATCTTCTCTCCTGACCACACTTTGCATCAATCTGATGGATGTGTTGTTCGCATTTATTGAACAGTCAATAGATCAGAAAAGGGAGACAGTAAGACCTGCAGCAAACGTCCCCAGCCAGAAACGAAATGGGACATTATTAAACACTTGTCCCTGTACAGCACTGAATACTTTAGTACATCCCAGAATAACCCTATCCAGTCTCAAACTGATTTACCTTACCGCAAACGTGATGTAGGTACCTTTGAGGTAGAATAGAAGGTTTTGTCCAATTCAACATGTTTCGACTGTGTATATGACCTGTTTTCACTCATCTGCCATCTGAGCTGTATATGCCACCCCTCTGATGTACTATTACACCGTCACCTTTCTTCCAGTTGTTAGTTCTTTATGTGGCCATCTCACAGTGCAGAAAAGTGATGATTTTTCTGCCCTGAGGACATTATTCTCTCTTTAAGTATTGCAGCTGACTTGATATACCTGATTTGATGGGAATACGACTTCAAAAACTGAAAATCAAGTAATCGATATATGAATTACAGAACGTTCACCCTGATCTGACTGTTTGTCTGTGAAAACCTACTCCTCTAACATTAACTGAGAGATCACAGAAACGGTGAAGGCCTCCAGCAAACATTGTGACAGTGACTCCCAGTGAAATGCAGTCTGTGGATTTATTTAAGTAAAGGCCTACTGTATACTGACAGAATGTTTACATGACGATTGTCATGGTCAGCAGCTGCTGTGAAATCAGGGCCTACATGTCTGTGAATAGTGTTTTAGTGTAAAGCTACATCATTGTATAAAAGGTGTTGACCACATTACTCTCTTTGCCTTTGTGTTTCAACATCTAGTGGACGTCGCCTGCTGCTACACCACTGGGACATAACTGCTTCCTTTACACTCGACTGGCAACAATGTGAGATTTCTTTGTGGTTTTATTATGTAAAACACTTCACATCTCGGTTTGTAACTTCGGGAATCATGCAGAAGTTGAAGCTTTTAAAAATTTCCAAATTAATTAAAATTAATTGCAGAATGTGTTCACACAAATCCTCACGCTCTCCAGTTAATCGGTGGAAATCAGTTTCTCTCAGCACCAAGCTTGTTTCTGCTGAATCCTTCACCTCGTCCTCCAGCTCGTCCCAGAGTCATCTAAAGCCCTGAGCCCCTTCATAACTTTCTGCCTACTTTGAAGTTGTCTTTGTGCCACTTTGGAGCCAAGAGCCCCATAGTCATGGATCTCCTCGTACAATCCATCTCAAAAATTGATCGGTCTTTGGCACCCTGCTGCCCTCCTCTCACCCAGAAATCTTTGTCCCCAATTCCTGGAGTTTGGGTTTGACATCTGGAGATCCCTCAGCACTGCTCCAACCAGACTGGTGGATATCATTTGGTTCTTCACTTTTATTTTCTCAACTTGTGACCATATTTTTCCTACTTTAGATTGACCTCTTTGATCCTTCCTTTGTGTTGGAACCAAGATTATAGGAGCGGGGCAACGAAGGGAAAGAGGCTGCCAAGTGGCTGCCTGACGAGCTGCCTTAACTGGGCTGCTCAAGCCTGAAACCTCATCGTGCCATCCCCACTTCGGCCCAAGCCAGTCTATATGACTTATGGAGTTTGGGCCCCTTCATTGCCAATCCCACTTAGAGTGCAGTTTTCTGATAAACAAAAGCACATTCAAGCTTTAGCTTCTCATTTCACACTATGTGCTTTGGCTGGAGGCAATGCTTTCCTGGAGCCCCTGGCCTAGAGTCCAAAGAACGGCTCCAGTTGGCTTTCCTTTAAAAAAAAAAAAAAAAAAAAAAAGAGGGGGGAAAAGACGCCACATGTGGAGGATTAGGCTCCATCTTTCATCCTCTACGCTCTCTGCTCGCCCTCTACTACCAGAGCCATCATTGCTCCCAGTGAGCTGGTGAACCAGCCCCGTGGACACATGCGCGCGCACACACACACACACACACACACACACACACACACACACACACACACACACACACAAACTCACCTGACGCTTTCCATCTCCGTCCCACCCCCATCCTTCCTCTTGCTCTTTTGCCCATGCACAAGGATTGTAAACATGACCGCACAATTTCCCTCTTTTGGCTCTCTTTTTCAGAGCTTGAGTTGGATTTAAACTTTTAGTTTGGTGCGGGGGTGCGCATATCCCTGGCTATTGTAGGAGGGAGGACTCCTGCCTTTGACAAAGCTGTACAGTTGTGATTCAGAATATTCTTACAATAAAGTCCGTGGGATAAGCTGAGACATCGGTACAGTTTTAATTCCATAAATTGTCTTCATTGTGCCTCTGAAACCTAGCAATTATAGTATACAGCACTACTGTACATATGGTGCTTCAGCTTCAATCAGGAACCTGTGCCATTGACTGCAAATATATTCCATGTCAGATGTGTATATCTTGAATATTCTTAACCCGTTAAGTGTGAACGATGCGCCAGATGGTTCGAAGGATGAGAATAAGGTAAACATGATATTTAATGCTCTTTCTATTAGAAATGTCGGGGCTCAGATCTGAAGGCGACTGGCACCCGTCAAGGCCCTTTGTCTCTAGCTAAGCAGAGATACCAGAGTGGTTATTAGTGATGCGCGTGAAACGCTAGCCAAGGCGCGTGATGACCCCGGGGGCCTTGCCTGTCTCAGGGAACAGATGTGCCACCCACTCGCAACAGTTGTACCCAACCCACAGTGGCCTAGTGGGAGATGGTGGGCTAGCTGTGGACTGAAGATGATACCTCACTTAACTAGCTCCCATGTTGGCTGCAGGGAGGGTGCATCTCTCTGAGCGGAGGGAGCTGCAGAGGAAGGGAGGGTGTGAACAGCACACATATTTACAGGATCAATATTTACCCAAAATTCTTCTCGGGAGCCAACACCTGCTGCATCTTTGTACAAAGTCGAGAAGTTGGTGAAATGAAACCGGCTGATCTCTCTTGAAAATTTCATCCCCTCATATGAACTTGGTAACTTGATTGAGTTATCATTGCATTAAAAGTAAAGCGGGTTTTCTACTCCGTGTTTTTTTTTTTTTTTTTTTTTCTCTCAGATATCTCATTAAAGCAAATACAGCTAATAATGAACATTTTAAAGGCTTATAGTACAAACTAATTTTCTTTATTATTTTTTAATTCTTAATGAAGAGTTTCATTTACACCATGCTTATAGAGAAAACATGCTTTTCAGTGTGCTGAAAGTTAATTCATTTTCTTGTAATGCAATAGTTAGTTTTAATTGCTTTTTAATGTAGTCGGTTGACTATAATATTGAAGAAAACAAACTTTGTGTTGCATTCATTTCATTTCCATTTTGAATTCACAGACATTATTTCAGAATTTTTAATGGCTCACTATAATATGCCTCATATTTGCAGGCTTCCCTTCGCAGTTTACCATTTGCTCTTAATGAGTGGAGCTATGGAAACATGCAGCATTACGATAATTGTGTAAAATTCTATATTATACTTTAATAAAAGGATAGTTGAACTCACAGCTTGCTGTCAGATCAAGGCAGAGATATGGGTTGTGAGTGTTGGCACTAACAGGAATGAACTGTGACACCTAAATCAACAACTCGCAGAAGGACGTTGCCCCCAAATTCATTTGTCAATAGATTGAGTCAATATGGGTTGATCTGTGTGCAGCTCCTCAGCCTTCTGTCTACCCATCAACACACAGAGGACAGTGTCTGGCTAGACGTCTGGTCATTAACTGCATTATCTGTGAGTCTGTTGTGGGAAAGCACCAAACATGGGGTACGTGTTGTGTTTGTTGTTGTTTATTTATTTATTTTGCTGCCTGTCATGATAAAACCAACATCCAAGCTATTTGAGTGAAGGAAACCCAATATGACATAAATGGTGTCCAAATTCAGTCTTTATAAGTGAGGTCTCGACTGATTTAATTATACTAAGTGGTAGGAAGCCCACATGCGTTATCAAATATTAAAGTGAGAGGCTTGTTTTTATTTTCACTCCTTCTCTGGCGCTGTGGCAGTGTTGCACTTTAAAAACTTTGTATGTCAATCAAACATTGTAGGCGGGGCTTTCATGAGCTTTTGTTTTTTAATTTGTTTTATCTTAAAGAAATTTGAGTTTCCTGCTGGTGGTGCATTTTTATGACCTAACCACCTTAAACATAATATCAGATTTTACTTTTATAATTTTCATGTTTTAGTTACTTTTCCTTCCTTTTGTTTGTCTTTTCCCATGATTGCACCTACAAACACCTAAGGACTATGGATATCTTTTTGAATTCCTCTTCTGAGGATTAACCAGCTTTTCTTTATGTTTTACTCTTTTTAAATGAGAGTTTATGTTTGCCGAAGTGACACAGTGAAATTGGACTTTACAATCAAATTTGACTTATGAACTTCATAAAGACTGCGTCTATGCAAACTACATTACATTTGTTTAAATCTGTCACAGATTGATACTTAATGTGTGTTTGTACAATGCATAAATCAATTTCCATAAATTTAGTGCTCAAGATATAAAAGATAGTCGTGTTTTCCTGAGATCTATATCATTTTATTACCTGTTAGTAGTGCAGGTAAGCTCAGAATGATCCTGGTTAGAGCCGAAATGATCAATCAACTGATCAATCAGCAACTGTTTTTAAAATAAATTCTCTAGTTCCAGCTTCTAAAATATGAGGATTTGTTAGATTAGATTAGAGGACTGGTTTTCTTTGTGTGTTACTTTAAAGTGGTTTCATTTGGTCTTTAAACCTAATTTAAAGATGTCTGCTTGAGCTTGTGAGCATAAAATACTGACTTCACTAGTGTCTTATTATATCCACCAAACAATTAAGTAATTGAGAAAATATGCAGTCCAATATTAGTCCAGAAGAAAAATCGTCTTTTGAGGTGTCAAAATGTGTTTCAAAGTTTTCTCTCAGCTTATTTTCAGAGAGACACGTCCCAGTTGTTTGAGTCTTATATACCTGATAATGAATTTAGTGAAGCTCACAGACATAAAGCCAATCCTACCACAAAGATGATCTGCTGAATGTTTTGAACGACAAGCACCCACCATAACACTGTTCACATTTCAGACAATAAATCATTAGTAACAACCATGGCATCTCTTTCCCTCTCATCCTTTCCACCCCCCCACCCTCTTAATGCCAATCAGAGCAAGATGGGAAGATTCCCTCCAACTCTTGAGATCCAGCATGTGTTTCTCCCAGAGGGGAAAAATTAATTCCTCCTCCTCCTCGGCATCCTCCTCCTCCCTTTTCTTCGCCAAGGTGCAGTGTGCTCCCTCTCTTTTTCTCTCCTCATCTGAAAGAATACAAGAGAATGAGAACCTCTCCTGAGGGGATCCAGCTTATATACTATTTCATCCGCATTTAAATCCTCTGATAAATGCGAATGTGAATGCCTTAGCGGGGAACTTGTGAAATAAAGAGAGATTATTTTCTGGAGATACTAATATTAGTCTTTTGGCAAGGGGTAGAGTGAATACGACACCCGAGCGTGGGGAAGTCTATTGATGGTGATATTTAATCTAGTGTAAGCATTGCTTGTTGTCAAAAGAGTGGAATAAAGAGGAGAGGAATATGGGTTGTTTTTTATTTACATACCTGTGAGAATGACGATCCATTCAAATAGATGACTTATCAGGCCAGAACAGAACCTCCCTCTCCCCATAGGCAATGAAGAGGAAGAAAAATAAGTTAAGTATTGTATTATTCTGACTGAGCGGTTTTGTTGGCAATATTGGGTCTCTCTGTATACTGTGCAGTACAACTTTTTAACTACCTCTAGTTGGCATTTTGTAGCGAGTAAACTATTATTCCACCTTGTTGTAAGTTTTAAGTTGTTGAGGAATTCCAGGCACCGAGCGGCACTTTTCCTTCCCACTTTGATGCGGGAAAAAACATCAAACGAATCCTTAAGACACCCATAATAATCTACATTTTTATTATGTGTTCATTGTTCCCCAGGACTGTCATTTCCAGCAGCCTCTGTGCAAGGAGACGTGAAGGTTTCCGTCACAAATATTCCTTTCAGGATCTGTTAGGCCTTACTTGTCATCTGGATGAAAAGGAATCATGGGGATTTTTGTGCTTGCCCTTAATCTCCCTAACTGATGCTGGGAGTGCAAATCAAATCCAATTATAGGCAATGTGGGCCTTCAGCCTCTTTGAGGAAAGATATTGGAGACACTGATGGTTATCTAATGTTTTTTTTCTCCTTTCTTTGCTTTGAAACAAGCAGCGGTGAGTGAGGTCATGGGAGTAGATCTGAGCACTCGCAAGACCCCACTTGAGGTGTTTGTTTTATTTTTTTACTCCTTTATTTATATAGAGATTATTACTGTCTCACCTTTTCCATGGGAAAAGAATGACCAAAGAGGCTTGAGGTGTAACTACATTCAGGATTCCTAAATTGATCAGTGCAGATAAACAGCTGATTATTCTATCTCATGCTTTAACTGACACGCATTAATTAGTTGATAACAGGGTGGTTATTTTTAAATTTATTAAAGCAGGTGGCAGACGCAAACAGCGGTGGAAGAACTATTTGAATAATTGACTAAAGTTAAAATACTCAATTACAAATAACTGTAAATAAAGAGTTGCATTGGCAACAAAATAAACAAAAGAATACATATATACATACAAGTCCCTCTTTTATCAAGGTAGTTATTGTCCACCACTAGCAGGCGAAATGTTAAATAGGCTCATTTCTGATTGGATGTAATCACCAATCCACATTTTCTATGACACACCAGTGATTCGCTCATCTGCCTGTTTTTTGGACAAGAGGCCCATGAGCAGGGCTTTTAAACACTGAGCAGTTGTCTACATGGGAGACTGTGAGAAAGTAAAGCAACTTACTCTGGAAGTAAAGACCAGACATAAAAATAAAAACTGAAGGAATAAATCTTTTATGGTGCCAAAGGACTAATAGGCCCTGAAATGCTGATTTTTGGATTCACTGACACAAACTCTGCCTTCATCCAAGTATGGTTAAGAATGTCCCTGTTAAAACTAATCTACAATTACAAAATATCTCAAACTCAATAAACTGAGATTATTCAAATCCCTTGTGGTGTAATCGCACCCAAGTGCCACCATGTAATCTCAACTAAACGTGTTTTGCATTCATCCATCTCTTTCTCACCCTCTCTCCCAGACAGCATGTAAATAAACCTTCCTGTGGTGTGGGATGGTGTAAACTTCAGAATTCATTGCTTATTTTGTATCATTAAAATATTAATCACAGATTAAGCCCCTTAATACCCTATGGATTGGCATTTTAGAAAACAAATACAATAGTTCCCCCACTCTTTTCTATGCAGAAACCTCCTGGCATCTCAGGAATCAGCCGCATGTTGCGGTGCTGAAAGAAAGACAGGAAAGGATAGAACTGTAATCCCTATCAATGCACTTTAGAAACCACCTTCTTGCTAAAATGTGTGACTAATGGGCACAAATCTGCGGCTTTAGAAGCTGTCAGCGAGGACTGCCTAGGCTGTTGTTCCACTATTCACCACATAAACGTAATAAACCCGTCCCGTTTTGTTTTTGCCATTGCTCGAGTCTTTTTGTCTCCGCTCAGAGCAAATGTACCTTGAGGTCTTCTGTAGGGTTTCTCTTTTCAAGCTGCAGCTTTTTTTATTTCTATATTTATTAATTTTTTTTTCCTTCCTCCTCCTGCCTGGTCTGTGTGCAGCTTCGTGGTGCCGTAATGACATTAAAACACGAACACTTAAAGGGCTTTTGATGAGGGCCGCATTGTCTGCTGTGAAGGCTTCCAAAAAGAGGCTTTTATTTTGTTGTGGGATTTAATGCCAGTGTGTGTTACCTGATAACATTAAGGCAGAGCAGGGAAGCAGGAATATTCCCTGACTGGCAAAGCTTCAAGAATATTGACCACGAACAGGATTGCAGCTGATGCCGACCATGTATATTCATGTGCTCAGAACGGCCTGATTACAGCTATTACAGAATTATATCCGGGGAGGCACAATTCATTAGCCCTGATTTCTCTTTATGTAACGTCAGAGTGCAAGGCTAGCTTAGTGGAGCAGGCCTGGATAACGTTACTATATTTTCACAGCTGTATTATCAGTGTCTGAGTTTCAGGGAGCATCTTATACAGAACTAGGAGGAAAAAGTGAAAGTTACAAAAGGCAAGCCTTATACATCCATGTTGAGTTGGAAAAAAGTTTCTTCCTAGTATATTCAGGGTGATTTTTTTTTTTTTTTCCTCCTTTTTTGGCAGGTGAGATTTTGTGGATCCAAATCGATTTATGTTGTTGTTTTTGCAATGGCAGTTAAATACACTTTGGGAAATGAGGTGAATGAAACCTATAAAATGAAGTTTGCTTCCAGCTGAATAGTTAATTCAGTGCATCCAGAAAAAAATCAAGTCTTTTTTTTTTTTTTTCTCCTCCCCTCGCTGCTGTATGTGAGGGAGAAATAATGACAGTGTTTTCGGCGTTGTTTGATCATCCTTAGCAAATTTGAATGCCAAATTTGTTTTGCAGGTGTTGCTCATGGAATAATTGAGCTGCATAATGTGGATAAGGTGTTGCTACCATACTACACTTAATACGCATTTTAAGCACCAAAACAGCTCCAGCCGGTACAGAATCATGACATGTTTTGAGGCAAAAATGAATTTTGCAATGGACATGGTCTGCCTTTATTACAAAGTGTGTTTTTTATTGGGAATAGATGAGATAAAATGAACAGTTACAGTCAATCATCTGCAAATCATTAGAAGCCTCTTGTAAAAAAAAAACAGCTTTGCACAGAATATCTCCTACATGTACATAACTACTTTATGTCATTTATCGTGTCATACATATGTAAGTGCCAACCCACATGGGAGAGACACTAGGAAATACTGGTGGTGCAACATCTGTCAGGCAACTTTTTACATATAGAGTTACATTGCAAAACAACAACAGCACGTTCTGTCCCAAGCTTTACAAATAACGGGATATTTGCTCACTTTTCCCCACAGTGATTCATTGAGAAGAACATTCTGTATCAGAAAAGAACATTACTTTGCTTCAAGTCAGTGAGTCAGGACAATATTTTCTGTTGTTTTAGATGCATCACCCACAATAAGAAGACATATATTGGACATATTTAAAGTCCATATCCTTCTCTGTGACTGGCAGTGCACCTGAACCAATCGGAAATGGCCTTACACGATAAGGCCCACCCATCTGGTGCAGCTGGGAAGTAAAACAATCAAGGAGAAATTCTTTCTGACCTGGGCCTGGTTTGTTGGGTGAATGTAGTTGTTTTGACACAGGCTGCTGAGAGACTTCACCACAGGTTTCTGATGAAGATGCACTGTAGAATCATTCTGCTCTGGGGTCTGGGTGCACTGTGGTTCTCTCTTGTCTTCC
This sequence comes from Mastacembelus armatus, assembly GCF_900324485.2. Lineage (NCBI taxonomy): Eukaryota > Metazoa > Chordata > Actinopteri > Synbranchiformes > Mastacembelidae > Mastacembelus > Mastacembelus armatus. Next base: position 22,080,364 of record NC_046648.1, on the reverse strand, counting down.
CAGGCAGAAGCTTTATAAACACATTGAGCCACATGTAAATACACACACATACACGCGCACGTGCACATACACACACTGAGGACAGTGGCTATTATCAGCCACACCTGGGTTCCCGCCTGCGCCATCCTCCTAATATCTTTTAAATCTTCACATAAGGTATGCCTTCCATAGGGCTTACAATACCATTTGCTCTAATAAATTCTTTTGGCAGTGCTGAGTGCAAGCTGCTTCTCCAGTGCCCCAGGAGAAGCATGGAGGGGAGTGGGAAGGGAGAGGCAGCCCAAAATATGAGGATAAATAGTGGGGAATCCTCCAGGACCCTAGCCCTGGTAATCAACATTCTTCCAACTGGAAACATTTTCCAATTCTTCATCTTCATTTAGCTTCCTTACCTAGTAATTCTTAGCAGCAGGCTGCAATAATTTGCACTGACGCCTGAATCGAAAAATCAGGAAGGGTCCAAATTGAAGGTTTTTGGTTGGATGAAGGGAGTGAAGGAGTGAAAGCGAACAGAGGGGGGTGATTGTGATAAGCAAATGAAATTAATGACGGCGAGTGTTTGTCTAGTGAAGACAGGAAAGAGCACAGTGTCGGGTGCCATGTTAAACACTCCACACACGGTAAAGTAGCTAATCCAGGCTCCCTCCATCTCAAGCCTCTGTGTGATTACAGCAAACGCTCTCCTCATTGTGAACGCCACGGAGCAGAGCGGCGGCCCTAGTTACCTCTCCAACAAGAGGCTCATTAAGACCAAGAGAGAGCCAGAAAGAGGGAGAGAGAGGGAGGGAGGGGAAAAATGATTTTAAGTGTTGACTAATAGAGGAGCTCCAAGGTATTTATTTCTTATTGTTTCCCTGCGAAGTCATTATGCCACACTGGAGGTTCTTCTTTCCGCTCCCTGACAGAGAGCAAGAGAGCAAAGTAAAGGGGATATGTGTGTGTTTGTGTGTGCACCTGGTATTGCTCAAGACTTGCTGCTACTAATGACTAAACCTGTTTACACACTCACACTGTGGGAACTCACCTTTGTTGCGGGGACCACATGCTAGTCCCCACCATGAATTTCATTGAATCTTAGGGTGACAACTTATTTACATTAGGATCCATAGTGGTTATGGTTAAGGAAATGTAGTGTTCCCATGAGGAATAATGTGTGTGTGCGTGTGTGTGTGCGTGTGTGTGTGTGTGTGTGTGTGTGTGTGTGTGTGTGCGTGTGTGTGTGTTATTGGTTTTTACCAGTTTCACCGTCCCTCACTCCTACTCTGAGGGTGGAGGCGATAGCTTGAGGCGAGCCTGGATCTCCAACTCCGAGATGCACTTCTATTGTTTGTCTTTGCTGCTGCAGCATATGAACTGTCACTTGTTACGTTAAATTATAGATTGCCTCTCCTAATTCCCAGCCTGAAATTTCTGGCAGAGGGGAGGAACATGCGGACAGGCAGCATCTGTTAGACCCACTGATGAAGGCCAAAAAAATCTTTTTCTCTGCACCCATTCGTCAACTGCTCTGACAGTGGTCGGTTCACCTGATCTCCTGCTGCCTGCAGAGCCGAGTAAAAAGGTGAATTACCTTTATCAAACAGAAAGATGAATTCCTGAAAGGGGGAACTTGATTTATCTTCATTAAAACAGTTTAAAAATAGAAATTTTTATCTGTTTCCACCAACTTTGACGTTTGATAATTTCTCAACTTTATGCCAGCTGCTTGTCTGAGCTCCTGCTTCCCTACTGAAAATATTTCAAGGTTAAATGGTTTAATAGTAATTATAGTAAAGCAACATCTGAATATTACACTGTCTAAATACAGTTTTATCAGTTCTCAATTGTCTTAACAATAGTTTAATTGTTAGCTCTACCACCCACACAGTGGTTGGGCAAAGACAAAAACCACTAATGGCTCAGCAAAGAAGAAGATGAATAAAATTAAAAGACACCTGCACACCTCTTCTCTTCTTTTTGAATAGATTTCTTTGTTAATTTTGGAAGCGAGTTCAGTCATTACAAAGAACACCTACTGTCCCCAAAGCTGCAGTTTAAAACGTTTAAGCATTTATCAGCACAATAGCCTATTCAATTACACTGATAACAAATGCAAAGTAGTGCATCTGTTGAGTCGAAGTTTTGGAATGTCTTATTTCTCTCTTAAAAAAAATTAAAACTTGACATTATGAAACGAACGCTGAAACTTGATCTGAATTAATTTCCTTCGGTATAAGCCTGAGTCTGCCATCATTAATCAGTCTGTAAATAGTCTGTGCAGTTAATTGTTGAGAGGCACCGACGACTGAAATAATCACTTTGACTTTTTGGAGCATCAGAGCCAAAGGTCGAAGGTGTTTCTGAGGATAAACACTCTGTGGAGGTTAGGAAAGATGTGACGAGTCAAAGGAGACAGCATACCAGCAAAGCATGATGGGAGGTAGCTGATGTAGGTGCCTGTACTGCATTGGAAGTACGGATATACAACTCATAATTCTGGTATTTGTCAGTGAAATGTCTATTTCAGGTCATGTAAAAGTGCTAAGAATTGTAGATGACTCTAAAAACAGAGAAAAGTAACTTTAATCAATCTCTTTATCTGATTCACCTTCAGACCACATGTTCTCTTGAATCCCATACATAATTCAATGTTTTTAACAGACAACTACAAGTTTGTCAGAACGTCAACTGTGTTCTTACTCGTACACGTTCATCATTCCTCAGTTTATTTTAATGTCCTTTATGAAGATTATCGGGGGACTTTAATGATTTCTGTTGTGTAGTTGTGAACAGGGGGAATGAACAGAATATGAACATAACTTGAGTCAGATAAACATAAATCTGTGGCATGTTAAGTAGAATGGATGAGTGGGAAGATTGGGTGACAGCATGAATAACTTACATGCATGGTTTGACTTACAGTTGCTTTTACATATGGTGCAACATTCATTGCTCACTAGAATTACTAAATATAAAAAAGTATGTTACATTTTTATACACAGCAGAAATTAGAAATATCCTAATAAATATGCCTTAATATGTGTAATTATTTTTACTTAATATTTAAGTAAATACTGTGCCAGAATGTATTTAAAAGATGACTTAGTTTAAAGACATGTATGCTATTGTGCACTGTGTTTGTGATCAGGTCAGGTGTGTGTGTGTTTCAGGTGCCATTAGGTTTTCTGCTTGTCTCCATGTCTTCTCTGCAAACGAATCTCTGCATCTTTTGGTTTGTCATACGACACCTCCTGGTAGAGACCGAGGCTGCAGCTCAGTGGCATCTCACACACACACACACACACACACACACACACACACACACACTATGGCCTGTGTCTGGTTCATGTGTATTTCAGTGCAGGGTGTGTATTTGCACATTTGCTGGCAGTCTTTCTTTTTCTATAAGAGGGAGAGACCAAGACAGTGTGTGTGTGTGTGTGTGTGTGTGTGTGTGTGTGTGTGTGTGTGTGTGTGTGTGTGTGTGTGTGTGTGTGTGTGTGTGTGTGTGTGTGTGTGTGTGTGTGTGTGAGCATACATATAGTACATACCCCCACTTAGGAAAGCCAGCCACCCTCAGTGTCTCCAATGGCTTAGGGCCCTTTTCTCTCCCATGGGGGCCCTTGATTGAAGCCAGAATTCCTCCACGTGTGTGAGTCTGTGTGAATTTGTGTGCGAGAGTGGCGGCCTCACTGAGATTGCATTAGACAAAAGAGACACACTTGCCAGCAGCTGTGGCGAAGACAGCATCCCCACCCCACCTAAAGCACCCCATTGGTTCCTTCTTCCACTCCCAGCCTCCCTCGGTCCAGTTAGGCAACGGGAGCAGCGATGGCGCCTGCTCAGGAGAAGAAAAGGCCCCTCGGGAGGCTGGAAAGTGAATAAAGAAACACGCAAAAAGAGAGAATAAGCATTTTTCATGCTTTTTGTGTTTAATGCCATTTCCAAAAATAATGTGAGCGTCAGAACACAGAGGGTAAAGATTTTAAAGAAAACACACGCATGCACATACATGTCTACACGCAGACACACACATGCACATACACAAAACGGCAGTTTGGGGAGGGTTGTTGTGAATACCTGATTCTTCCCCCTCTTTTTTTCTCCTCATCTCCCTTTAAAAATCTGCAAATCCATTTGCTAAACAGCTGCACCTCTGTAGTGCACAGATAACAACCTGGGCCAGACTGGCTTTGCAGCAGTGAGTGGAGGCAGATAGGCCCAAATCTCTGGCCCTTTTTTCAAAAATGCTAATGACGAAGGAACCACTTCCCTGGCCAAAAAAAAAAAAAAAAAAGAAGAGAGAGATGGAGAGAGGGAGTGAAGGCTCTTGTAGATCTGTCAATTGCTATTTTGACAGATATTTGCTTGTAAGTACACACAATACTTGTTCCCTGTGTCTTATCTGGTGCTGTGCAGAACACTGACCTACATTACATCAAGCACAATATAATGCACAAACATGCTCTGTTCAATAGCCTGCCTTTTTTTCTTGTTGTTTTGTTGTTTGTTTTATTTTTTTCTCACTCCCCCTCTTCTCTCTTTTTCACCTTAAAAACAGATGGATTCAAATGAAATGGCTGCAAATCCTATGAACAGAAGGTATTCTTTCTCAAATAAAACCTTGTGGCTTAAAGGGAGAATCTTCCGACCATCTCCGGATGTTTGATTGCTCCTCAAAGGCCCGAGCAACTGCACTCAGTGGAGGAGAGTAAATATTGGAAATATTGCCACAGCTGCTCATTCACTTGCTGCCTCCCAACACACACTCTTTGACACACACTCTCCAACACATGAAAACAATGGCACAGAATGCATACGAGACAGATAATTATAATGCAATGCTGCATTTAGCCACATTAAAGGCAGGTTCTTATTCAGTTCAGCAACTTTCAGTGAGGTCAGGAGTCAGTCGAAGAGCAGCAGCCCTGAAGCTGCAAGAACTTTAGTGTCTCATACAAACACACTTATGTAAAATGGATGATTTCCAACATAGAGTTTTAAATTGAGGTGCTTCAGTTGACAGATTGGCTCTCTAATCACCAGGGGCTGCATTACAGAAACTTCCTAACTATGAAATCCTCTCTTTATTTGTTTGGTCGCCATGGAAATGTGAGTTATTACCTGACTTAAAACTTTAGAATTGGTATTAGACAACAATTTGGACTTTGATGAAAAACAATATTTGTTGTTTCCAAAGCTTTCAGCCACATCTCATGGCCTTCATCAGGGGCTATAGAGGTGCCTTAGTATGGTATTGTTTAGAGATTCCTTGGAATGGCTTTAAGCTGACTGGCCTGTTTTGTTTCACCTGTTTGTGTTCAGTCAGGCGAGTGAAGAAGGCTGTTTAGCCACATGTTGAGCTTTCTAAATTCATGTGTCAAAAGTTATGAAGGTTGGGTGACACAGTGGGACAGTGGCTAGCACTGTTTGCCTCAACAGACTTGAGTTCAAACCCCATTTCTGTAGAGTTTGCCTGTTCTTCCCATGTGGTTTTCTCCTGCTTCCTCCCAAAGTCTTACAGGTCAGGTTAACGTGGGACTGTAAACTGTCAGCCCTGTGACAGACTGGGCGACCTGTCCAGTCTGACAGCCGATGAACAATTTCAGACTCCCCCAGGAAACACTCAAAGGTGACATTAAAGCAAAAAACAAAAAGTGAAAACACCTGGATTTTAAAGGATCAACACAGAGGTGGCCTTGTTTTCACTGGACAAATAAGGGGTTTACTTGCTGACACCTAGTTAATGTTTTGTGCTTAAGGATACACAAAATGTATTTGGGGAGAAATACTGAATTGTTTTTATTTGACATTGCTTGTTCCTGTATAAAACACTGGTGACTGTCCATCAGCCACTGATCAGAACACAGCCATGTTAACCAAGTAAAGCATCTGAACTGAAACTACTAATTTACTATTTATAAGCTGCACTTATAAGTTGATCAAACTCGCTTGGCAGATAAACAACAATGTGACCACACTATCATCCATAACCAGTTATTATTTCCCATCAGCTGAAGTTCTAATCCTCAGAGAGATAATTACAGGTTCTCTTTTCACTGTAATTATCAGTTCACTTAATTGTGTTGTGATATATTGGAGAATGTATATCTTATTCCAGCTCCCCCAGCCCATCTTGCAGACATTAGATTGTTTGTTTGTAGGATGCGTTATAGTCGATGCCCTATGGGATTTGACCCCACTTTATGTTGACTGGCAGGTGTGTTGCGAGGCAGCAGGAGTGGGAGGTTTGCCCTTGCAGTGCTCCAAGAAAGGTGTCTTTGTGTCTATATTGGTGAGTGTGCACTGAAGTATGCTAACTTTATGTTCTATAGAGTCTGTAGATACTTATAAGTACAGAAAGTAAATTATTTTGTTAATAATTAAAACTTGAGTGAAAAGTTTTATAGTACTTTTTATATACAATAAAGGTTACTAGAGGTGTGAGAAGAATAAATCCTTTTATTGATTGTTCTGACCTTTCACTGAATACTTTGGTTCATTTTATAGAGGTCATTTTCTATGAGACATGCAGAATATGGGTGACAAATACAAGGACAAACCAACATAAGTGTCTTATTAAGGTGTTAGGCATCCATGAACAGCTTCAGAGCTAATTGTCATAGATTCTCCCACTCTGCAGAACTCCCTGGAGAGATTGATACCATTCCTTCAAAAATATACCTCCTCAGTTGGTGTTTTGAAGATTGTTAGTAGAGAGTGTTGCCTAACACAACACAGTCAATGCATGACATACATTTAACTCATCATAGAGAGGAAAATAAGTCACTCAGTGGTCTGCAGCAATAAATCTTCTCATTTTTTAATTTTGGACTTAAAATCTCATTTTGCAATTCACACCATTTATACTTATGACACTAAGTAGTGAAACTTTAGAAACTGTTTTAATTTTTTATTTTTAGTTCTGCTTATACCACATATTAATCAACAAGCTTTGCCTTTTCTATTATTGATACAATAATACAGTTTACCAGGGGGAAGAACTTTACCACCAGCTCAAAACCACCTATGTTGCCAAACATATAGGCAAATTCAGCAGACACAGTATGTTCACTTGGAGGCAGGTTTTTGTTCAGACCCTTCACTGACTCTTAAAGGAAATATCTTGCTCTTTAGCTGTTAAATGAACCTCCACAGTGTGTTCACCAGTCATGTGACTACAGTAGCTTCTGTCTGCCATTTGTTGCTGGGCAGTGAGACCATCCTCCAAAGGAACATCAGCATCAGCCTTTGAGGTAGACAACATAGGTTTTGTTTTAGCCAAAAAACCTTGGTAGTAATAATGATGAGACTAAAGGAAGAAATGATGTCCTGTTGATCAGACCAGACGACGCTAAGACAGCCGTCTCTGTTTGTCTTTTCACTTGGGAGGATCTGTTCCATACAGTACAATAAGTCTACAGAGTTTGTCTTTGCTGCAAACAAAGTTTGTCTGCTACAACTTGAGGTTGAGGCTGTGGTTTGATTTGATTTTGATTTCGTTTGAATGAAAGATGCTAAAAAGCTTGAGTTGGCTCTGACAGCTTTTACAGTGCACACAGTCATATAACCCATTCTTCAGTGTAGTGCACTTAAACAACTATGTAGGGCCTAGTGTATGTAAGGTGTCCCAAGATTATTAACCATTTGATCATCATGTTAAAGTTCATATTTTAGCATGAAAATTCATCTGCAATGCCATTTGTCTCTGTAATCAACCTTCACATAGGATTTAACCTAGTTTACAGTAACAGCAACGTGCAGTGAGCCTGGCTTGTGCTAATGTACACACCGTGTCACAGAAAACCAGCATGGTAAAAAACTGACTTGTAAGAATATACTTCATGATTGTACAGTAATACATCCTGTTCTGCTGTATATGTGGATATAAATTAGCCTGTTTTCATAGTCCATAAAAGAGCATGCAAAAAGCGAGGTGCTGGCCTCTTTCAGTACAGTAGACCTTAATGTTGTATCTGAGAGAGGCCGTCGCTGCATGCAGCCCAGAGAACGCAGGCAAGACAGAGTAAACAGTTTGCTCCTGTGAACAGCTCGATGCCAATCAGCGATTAATGAGGCGATGCTGGAACCACCGGCTGAGAGAAGTTAAACTGAGCTGAATTAAGGAGCAATATCATCCCTCATGCAGGTGCTCGCCGAACGAATAACTGCTTTAATTACCGTTATTCAATCATTCGCTTTTTTTTCCCCGCCACATCCAAATACCACTCTGGTATTATCCCTTTTTCTTGTCAATTTACAAATGCCTATCACCGGCATCCTACCTACATGTTTCGCTCATGGCGCTGAAGCATATGCGACCCCTCGGAGGAAGGGGAAAAAAGAGCTCCCAGTCTTGAAGTGCGTATTGTAAAAGAAAGAAAAGCTCAATAGCAAGGTGCAGTTTGCAGAGTCCCTCTGTTTGAATAGGTCCTTATCTTGGTTTACATACTTGGGGTGGAGAGGTTTGTGGGTGCCTTTGATGGGAAACATCTGTGTGTGATATGGGGGCTCATCAGGGATGGGGGAGGAAAAAGTGGGCGTCTCTGCACCTGCTTCAGTATACTGCTCCACAATGCTTATTATTTCTGCTGGAGGTGCCTCATGTTGTTTGTGCCGCCACACATTGTCAACATGAACCGTATGTACTGTACAGTGACAGTACAATGCCTGTCAGCTGTAATAGTATGTGTAGGTAGTATGTCAGTATCATAGTCAGAGCTTCAGGGTGTGATTTAGCCACTTTATGAAGTAAGCATTTGTACGTGAACGTTAATTTAATTATGTGATATTCTGAACAAGGTTGTTGGTAATTAGTAATCAAGTAAACTTTTTGTTCAAGCAACCACAAGAACTTTATAAATAAACTTTTTTTTTAACAGCTAATGTACCTAAAATTAAAAAAAAAAAAAAAGCTTCATTATTGTCCATCTTTAATTCTAGTGTAGTCTACCAGTGTAGCTTACTAGTGTAGTGTACTAGTGTAGTGTGTCCTGGAGTTTGCTTCCTGTTTTATTAATTGACATTTCAACTTCATTGTTGAAATGCTAAATAAAAAAATCTTCCTCCTCCCATTTTATTTCTCTGATTTTTGCTTGAATTGCTTATATTCACAACCTGCACGCACTGGTCTGATATAGAACTTTTCTTGCAGCCAGCATGTGCTTTCTGTGGTAGTGATATATATTCAAATCTGCAGTACTTACTGCTTAGCATTATAAAAAGGTGTGTAAACTCTATTACTCAGTCTTGTTAAGTTGACCTTTTTCACGTGAAGACAGAAAAAATGTGGCCTGTTCTCTCTGGGGAGAGCAGGGGAGGGCCAAGGCAGGCGGAGCACAATAACGCTGTAGGATTTGAGTGGATTGACACAAAACAAACAAGGTGATTTCCCTCAGAGTCAGAGGAGGGATCTATCTCTGTAGAGTTACATGCTGACAAGTGCCGGTCCCCGGGGACGACAAATAGAGATGTTACTGCTCCACAGGGAAACAGGCAGCTTCCCTCCTTTCATGTTACTAAACATAAGGCACAGTGAGCAAAGGAGGGAGGAATCTGAAGCTACTAAAAGGCTTGTTTTATTTTTGTATGTGAACATATTGCCTTGGAATTAAATTAATAATATAATTTAAGTATCACTTAGTCATGTTCTGTTGAACGCATACATTTGTTGGGTGGAAAGAGTGATTATATATTTGTAGTGTTGAGTGATGTGTAAGCGTTAGTAATATTTATTGGATGTTTTTTCGGATAGCCTCATCTTGCTCGTTTGTCTTTGGACTGGTGTCACCTGTCCAAAAAAAAAAGTTTGTTTTTTTTATCACTTTTCTTTTGTTGCAGAGAATTTTTCAGAAAATCCTCCCACATGCCTGCAAATTGTGCGTGTATTTCTGTGAAAATGTAACAGATTTTTACTTTGTTAGGGCTGCATTTTATGTGATATCTTCCACAAACCGCAGGCAGAGGCAACTATTTAAAGCCTAAAGACTTCAATCCTGAGAAATCCTCTACTGTGACATCAGTACATGGCAGAAAATATGCTCATGTTTGTCACCTCAGCCAGTCTGTGATGCTTTATAAAAAAAATAAATAAAAAAATAAAGGGAACGCAAACATCCAGGTTTCTTTGTACACTCAGTCGCATCTTTAGACATTTGTTAAATCATTTCCTGATGGTAGAACAGTATACATATCCAACACCAAAATTTAATTTAGGTAAATAAGAGGCATCATTAGTGTCTGAGCTGGTTTGGGATGTGATGTGTGTCTCTGCAGTAGCTCCACTTTGTGCTTTTGGCTGATAAGAGAAGTGTATTCTCAGGTAACATCCTGCCAAGAGTAGCTTTAAGCATCTATCAATTCACCACCTGATTGACATAGTCTGGATGCAGTAGTTTCCTGATCTGGCACCAGTGGCAGTCACGTTGCTGTCTATGACGTGAACTGTCTTATTGAGACTCTGAGGGTTTTCCTTTTGGCCTCCTGCCCAACAACAAAGCCTCCCAGGTGGCCTGTGGACACGCCCAGCTCCCTCACTGGGCGTCACGGCAGCTCCGGGCAAACAAAGACCTCTGACTCCTTCATCCCGCCTTTAGGGATTGTATCTCTCTCTGTTTGACTCTGAAACAAATGATTTTCTGTAGCTGGTGACTGAGGAACACATGCTTGTTGTATTAGACAGTGCCTTCCCCTCACTGTTGTCAGTGCATCTTGTTCTGTCTTGGCAGCGCTCATTGTCAGACATTTTTGCATTGTTTTTTTTTTCTATTGTTTGTGGTCAATTTTGGAAATGAGCACTTATTCTTCTCTTTACTGAAAACTGAAAAACTATTTATTTGCTTTGTTTTGTAACTTTTTTCTGATGATGGGTTGTTTGCTGAAAATAATTTCAAATGTACAATGAAAAATTACAGTCTGAATTTTTTCTCAAAACATAAATGCTCTTCAGAAAATGTCATCTTTTGTTTAATGCTTGGCTGCATGACTTGATGGCTGGTACTTTAATTTGACAGTCTAAGTCTATCTGGCTGAATTTTGACAACTTAGATCAAATGCAAAGTTTTTTTTTCAGAAAGATTAAAACTTCATCAAAAAGGAAATGTCACCCCATGCAGAAAAGAGACACATTATTATCTCCAGTCAAGACAACACAGGAGTGGCTTAGGGACAACTCTGAATGTCCTACCTTAAAAGTAGAAAGTTACTTGTCATCCAGGCTTTTATGTCCTTTAGACATGTCTGAATTCTGACTAACTGGTTTGTTTGTTTCATCAGGTTTCATATATAGATACAGCAGAGTGTCATCTGCATAGCAGTGGTAACTAATACAGTGCTTCTTAGCAGAGAACCTTGTGGAACTCCATAACTAACTTTTGTGTGTGTGGAAGGTTCATCATGAACATGAACAAATTAGAATCTATCTGATAAAGAAAAGATTTAAATCAATTTAGCACTGTTCCTTTAATCCCAGTCACATAAACATAAAGCAAATCAAGCCCACACAAGACAATATCAGATATTCCTATTTGTAGAAATCTGTATATGTGAAAATATGTTGTTTATCTGGTTAATTCATCAGGGATATGACATTTAGAGTAAAGGACGTCTTAACTGTTTTGTTGTAAGGCATCGGGCATACTGTAGCACATCACTGGGGACCCAGCCAAAAAACAAAAACGTTGATGTGAAATTAAAAAGATCTACAAACTGATGCACTTTTTCTTCATCTTCATCTTTAAAGCCTTTGCCCATTTACTTAAATTGTAGAATCAATATGAAATGTTCATTGTCACATTCTTAGACCAGGGTGCTCTGTTTACTGCACTTACTGTACTGTCCCCATTGTTGTCTCTTGTATTTAGTCTTATTATGTTTACCAGTCATTTGGAGCTGCACAAAGTCTGAATAATAACAGACAGAAATGTAACCATCTTGCAGCATCTGGAAATCACATCATTGCATTTTCTTACTGTCGGCGTGTAGCAGACTAATGGGTCCATAGGAAGAGACATCGCTGCTGCTCGAGCACCATCGTTGTGCAGAGTAATGGGTCCATAGGCGGACAGGAATGAGTCAGGGCCACGGCATGCTGCAAGCCCAGCAGTCTTCCTCATTCTCCAGTGCAGTGTTGCACAAGCCTGCTGAGAGTACAGTGTCATTACAGATCCCACAAACATGTGGAGACTGGGGCTCCTCATTTAGCCAAACGATCAATTAGCTCCAAAGCTGCGATGAGACACTGAAGCCCATGGAGAGCGAGAAGTGTTTGAGGAGTTATTCAAACATTTGCAAAGCCAATAACTCCACTAAATCTACCAGGATGCCTCATATTTACATTTGATTCTCTGAACCATCCCCCAAAAAACAACAACATGGCATCTTCAAAAAATAATAACATAAATGGCATCCTCTTTGAATCTCAGTTGGTGTCAGGTTTAGACATTAAGCATATTGGGTTTTGGATGGAACTTTATTAAATGTAATTGTAATGAGTGTTCTGTAAGCACTATACAGGAAACTGCAGCAATTACAGTCTGAGGAATATCTGTTAAAGGTATGTTAAGCCATGGAGCAGCCAATGCTCTACAGGAGATCAATTCTGCATACTCTTCAAGTGCTTGTTTTGATTTACTCTCAACATCGACTTCCTTTGGCTCAGTCATTTTTATTTTATTTTAATGTGATCCACATTTTTACACACAAAGGCGTAAAACAAAACATAATGGTAATCTATGAGCTGATCGGCTGTTTACTGGAGAAAAGTTGAACTTGCAACAACAGTCTTCATTCTTTATTCCATTAGTTCTCTTCTATGTGGTGGCAAGTGACTGCCATAAAGAAAATATTTTCATTTTTGTAAAAGAGGTACAAAAAAATAGAAGGAATATTCATATGAAGTAAACATTGAGTTGATTAACAGCTACTGAACCAGTCAGAAACACTCCATGATGTGGTAATTTTTTTATACTGGCCCTCTAAAACTTTTTAGATATACTGCCCCATTTCTTATCTATTTGCTCCACAATTAAATGCAACTGTGGCACAAAATAACATTATTATTTGGTCAGAATGAGCACAGCGGCAATATGTGACAGTACTGCATACTGTGACTACTGTGACTTGGTGGAAAAACTACTTTAATAAAGCTTTTTTATATATACACCAGAGACTGAGTTGATGTCAGATGAGTGAGCTGTGTTTCAGATACTTGGGCCAAACTGCATCACCAGGGAGCCAACGATGTTGCTTGTGCCATAACATATAACGTGGTTGCTCTGAATCGTTTCTTATACCAACTCCTCAGTTTGTAGAGTAACAGAGATTTAAATGAACGTGTTGTGAGACTGATTGTAGAAGATGCCACATGTAAATAAATAGCTTAATTTCCATGTCAAAAGAACAGTTAATAATAATCTTCCATAGTTTACTATTAAAATCTCCTGAGACAAACAAAGCTAGAAATAAATTAAAACCTTTCTGAAATGTTTTCCCAGTAGATAATGATGCAAAATTGCATGTTTATAAACAATGCACAATATAGCAAGCAACACTGTTTTTATATAGCACATTTAATTCCAGGTGGAGGCACGGTGTGTTACCAGTGAAAGTGCAGAAAAATAATGTAAATAATTATACAAACTAAAAGATGAGACACAATTAAACAATATAAAAAAAGCATTTATATACCTTAAAAAGTTAAAAGTCTGAAAAGTTTTAATATTTGAAAAGCTACACCACAAGTGCAGCCAAGGAATGTGGATTCCTTGGAAGGTCCCTAAATTATGTAGAAGTTGGCCCTAAAGAGTTTTGTAGTGTATAGACTTCTGTAATGTTTGAGAGAAGTGATTGAGTAGTATGATCAGCTAAAAGCTGTGTGGATTAGCTGAAGCAGGGGTAGATTCAACTCAGCCTGGTGGTGGTTACATATTGTAACCTTGGTTCTATGAACAGGGATGGAGGCACCTAGACTTGTAAGCCCACCACTCTGAGTCACTGAGTTTCAGGTTCAGTAATGAAAATATTAAACTACTAAGAGTGTTTTAAATGTGTGCACATAAATGCAACATAAGCATGCTTTTAATATGTTATTGGAGTCTGTCAGTTCTTAAAGTGCTAAAACGTTTATCTTTTTATGTGTGCTGTGTTCATTGAATCAAAGCTCACTCTAGCCAGATTAAGACATTGCCCCTGCTAATGGGAGCTAAAGCTAATAGTTTATATGATGCATATGTCAGGCTGTGTGACATGCTGTTGAATATTTCAGTTGTTTGGTCTTCTGTGCTCATGAGTTATTTCTATCTGCTGCTTTGTCAGCTTTCTCTTATCTTCCTCTGACACCTCAAATGTGATATTCTGTGCCCCAGATTTCCCAATGGGGACACTTACAGTATAATATGTTACTATTAATACTACATTCTGTTTCTAAAATCAGAAACTCAGAAAGACAAGAGGACATGTATTTACTCCAAGAAAGATCAGCTTTTGTTCTGACAGTATAGTGTAGGTCTGTATGTCTATCGAAGATCGTGATTTCATTTTTTCCCATCTCTGTGATGCCTAAAATACATATTTTCTTCATAGTTAAATGGACATGCTTTATTGTAATGGTGATATGCAATAAGAATGAAGCATAGTGCAGTTCATAACACTTACTATCTCTTGGCTGGGATCAATAATTTCCTGGAGTTTGAAATCCAGTGAGGCTTAGGGATGCTGATAGGGGGACACAGCTAGGCTAACTGGCTGCTGCCATTAGTTTCATACATAGTTGAAAAGGCATCGATAGATTTTAATTCAAGAATCTAAACGTGTAGTCCTCAACACGTCAAACTGCTAATTCTTCAAACAGTAAACTTGTGATATAAAATCATCTAAATTAGCAAACGGATTAAAAAAACTAGCAAATATCTGATTTGTTGGGTCTGCGGCAGAAACATCATCACAGCTTTTAAATCTGACAGAACAACAGCAGAGACAACAGACAGCAGCAGCCCATGCGTATCACAGCACAAAAATTCACCCCCCATATTTAATCAGTGTGTGTGCACTCAGGCAGCATGGCGGTGTGCAGATGCAGCTGCAGAAGAGGTGTGGTGGGGTCTCCAGCAGTATGTTGGAGCACTGCATGGAGAAGCTGTTACAGAGTGCTGGGTGGTGTAAGGTGAAAGTGGATACGATCGCTGCAGTGGCAGAGGAGAAACAACCAGTCAGTTCTGAATCCCCTTCACCATTATAATGATGCTCTACCTCCCAACATGGCGGCTGTGAGACAGTGAGAACCAGAATGAAAAAACATCTATTAGGCTAGTAATTGCTGCACGATTAGCAGACGTGCTGTTTGGCATGGCTTTAGGTTTTTCTGCAGAGTTTGGAAGAAATACACCTACTGGTGCCTCCTGATACAATAGAGCTGCCTGGGTGGCCATACATCCTGCATGTCCTACTCCCTTTTCCCCTCTTTTTCTCTGCCTCCCCACCCACCCCCATGGGTCTCTCCTTCTATCAATCCTTCCCCCTCCTCTGCCTGTCTGGACTGGGACCAGCTGGCTTCATTAGGGGCCTCCTCCATTCCACATTCCCTGGTTTTGTCTGTTGCACATTTTTCGACTGTTTTATCTTAAGCGGTGTCCATCCCCGGACCCTCATACATATTTTCTTGGCATTTCTGCAACCACACAACTGGCTTCTAATGAAACAATTCATGTGTCCATTGTACAGCTTTTCTTTTTTTAATTAATCTTTGTGTCTGCCACTTCTTTTTTCGCTTTGGATCCTCATTGTTTGCAATCACCAGGAGTGAATGAATTTTAATGGCCTGAGAGAGCTGCTGTTGGCTTTTCAGGCAGCAGTTTGAAAGAATATCCAAAGTTAAACATTACCTGTGCAGTTTTCAACATTTATGTCCTTCATCATCAAAGTAGAGAGTTAAAAATCATTTTATTAGTAGAATCATTTCAATCGAAGCTGCTTGCAATGACCTTCTTTATCCACCAATTCTATTCTGAAATTCTCTCTAAATCCACATAAAGCTCCCATTATGAAAGAGAAGTCAAATAGTATTTTCTGTCACTGTGCTTCTGTTTGATTGAGCTCTCTTGTTGGATGACGTCCTTCTTGATAGATACACCAGTGACTTACTCACCCTGCTTTTTCCAGTTTGTCATTATTTGGTTTGGAGGGATAACAGGACTGGTGACTAGACCGCAGATGGTTCTGTTGATTGTTTCTTGATAGGGTAAGGTTGACAGGCAGATGGCACAGGGAAAACTGATGTCTTCAATGGGCAGAGAACAATACAGTCTTCACCATGTAAACCAATCATAGAATTTCAAAGAATTTCTTGTAAAACACTGACTAGCAAAATAAACACTGACTGAACTAAAGAGAACTTATAGGCCCTAAGAGCCTTAATGCAAGCCTCTTCCCATATGTTGTTTCAGACAGGATGACAATCATTTGACATCATTTAAATTTGGACCTTTTTTTTAGTATTAGTACTTGCAAAACTTGTATATGAACAGTGTCACTCATAGTTATAGACCCATTAACAGCAGCTTTGGTTCAGCTGCAGCGGTATTCAGCGGAAATACCTAAAAGTCCACTGAGATGCAACAAGCAGTACAGAAACACAGGTAGTTGCTACCTGGTGAACATAATGCAGTATCTAGTGGCTAAAGAGCCAGACATCTTTCTCAAGAGGTAATGGAAACCAAAGCAGAGCTAAAAGAAAAGTAAACACTGAACTTACATTTGCTAGTTGTTGAGAAACACAACTGCTGCCCAGGATGATGTTCAGTGATGTATTATTTAATCTGAACTCACATCATTCTTATCTGTTTCTAGTACTATCAAGCTGAGTTGATAGGAACACATATAAAACAACTGTGATCATGTTGAACCAACTGGAAACGTTATTATTTTGTTAAATAAAAGTTGTGTGTACATAGTGTGTGGTGATTACCACGGCAAACCTTTCAGTAAGTACCCAGTGTCAGGTCAAACAACTTGAAGATCATATTTAAAATGGTCTTTGTCTTCTATTACCTTATAGAACAATGGACACAGCTTCCTCTCTGGCTCTGTCTTTTGTTTGTGTTGCTTTTTGCATGAGACTGCCTGGTGGAAAGATTTAATCTGATACTTTATTTATGGTGTGTCATTATTTATTTATTTGATTATTTTGTAAATTATTTATCTATTGAATTATTAATTCTTCTTCATGACTTTTCCTTACATTATTCATGACTTAATTTGAGATTATTGCATCAAGATGCTGCATTGTTGCAGTGTTGGGTCGCCTTTTCAGATCAAGTCAGACAAGGATATTAAATCTGCCTCTCAGGCTATTTTTTGTTGAAGTGAAAGAAGTAGAAAAATGATCCTGAAAGCTCGCTATTAACATACAAACCGTCATCACGCCAGACAGAGGAGGAATGATTAGCTTCACGACAAACACTGAATCACCCTGTGATTGATCGTCTGCAGACAGGAGCCGTAGTAGAAATATCAGTCTACTCTACAGTGGATTTGTAATGGGCAGTGCCACAAAATGCATGTTTGTAGCATTGCTCCAACCTGCAGATGAAGGATTAAGAAAATCTTTAAAACAGGACAGACAGGTAGAAATTCAGTAAAGTTTTTATTTATGTGGACTTTTTTTTTTTTTTTTTTGTTACGCAGTGAAAAGTTTATTTTCCCTGCACCAGAAGTTAGTCTGTCCATCATCAAAACATGAGGAAGCATGCTCAAATAGTCCCACTACACATGCCTATGCAGAAAATACTGTAAACCTATGTCTCTTCTACATACATGGAACAAAAATTCAGACTGTGACTGAATTAAAAACATTTTGAAATTTATTTGAATACATGATTTTTCTTACACAGTTTCCACCTTTGACCATAACCTCAACTCTAAGCTCAACAGAGGTTTGTGCACAACTGTTACGTTAAATCCGTTAACATACAATTTTTTATCCTTTTACATCAGGGAAGCTTTGATATTACAATAATTAAATATTCAATACTACATAAATATTCAATATTACATAACATATATTTGTTTACACTGAGTAATATAGGGTATTCAAACCCCATACTTCAGGTTCTGCTGCTTCTAATGGAAAAATGTCTCGTGCAGCACCTTAACATATATTTCCAACAGTTGTCCTAAAATAGTTGGTACCATTAGAGTGTAAAGATCTGTGGGTTTGAACAGTTTGTATTGGCCCAGTGGTCAGGTTTATAGGAAGCAGTCGGTGCTTTGTCATAAAAAGGAGAAGGAAGCATGTGCAGTTTTCCCTGTCATCACACAACTAAATGCTCAATGTAAGAGCATAACTTTAACATTACTTGCATTCATAAATCTCAATCTGTTTTCTAAAGTTTGTTCTTATTTCACAAAATTTTATTAACTGTTTTGCAGGCATTTATTAAATCAGTGGTTCCCAGAGTGGGGAATGAAAATATTCTTATCTGAAAACGAGGGCCCCCGCAGAAAAAGCTTGGGAACCACTGGAATAAACCAACCTGGATTGAGATCAAAGACATCAGAAATATGATGATTTTATCAGTAATTCACAGCATTCATTCGCCCCATACTGTATCTCTATTAACGTTCGGCTGCTTTTCTATTTTTATGTAAATCTCTAGTCTGTATTCACCTCAACATTAAACATGCAATATATAGAGAGATTTTATACAGCAGCTTTAATCCAAAGCTGAAACAGCTGAAAGAAGGATGAAGTCATCTGGATACATTATCAATGGTACTTTAGGAGTATTATTGCAATACCAATCTGGAAACTTTTCGCAATCCTATAATAATCTTAACAGTATAAAATCTAATTTCACTGTTGCATCTATTGCATGTCGGCAGAGAGAAGAGTATCTGCTGAATGCCTTTAAATGTAAATATACAAGTGTGCGCTGTTTTTAAAGGTAATCAATTTCCTTGCTGCTTATGTAAATGTAAATAATCAAAATGTTGGAGGCTCTGTTGCATTATCAATCAGCTCTTGAATAGCTCTCTGCATAGACACTCTAAACACTGATAACATAATCTCTGTATCAAAGAATACACATATTCTTTGGGACCTTGTACATTTTAAAAGCCCAGTGTTTTGCTTTGCACATTATTGACAGTTCAATTCATATCAGCCGACATCTCCTAAGCGCTTCATGCAGGATCAAGACTGCTGTGTTATCTGAATTGGAAGAGGGAAACTAAAGGAACCTGTCATGTCGCATTCAGAGGGAAGAGGTGTGTGCATTGGTGTCTGATGTATGTGCTGCAGAGATAACAGTCTCATGGCGGCACACTGGGGCAACAGGAATATTCCTCTTCATCACTTCAGTACTCCACTAGTACTGTGACACAGATAATAACTGTTTATATGCAGCACATCTCAAAGCAGCATCATCCTCTTAAAAGCTCTCAGGAAGCTATCTGTTCTCCTGCAGTACACTGTGTCAGGTGTTAACTTGTCAGATGTTTGCAAATAATGTTGTTAAATCTTTATCTGTTCTTATCAGAAAAATCCAAGAGCATCACAGCTTATTTATGTGTCCCCGCATTACATCCAGTTTCATGGATAAAGCAGTCGTCCTTCACTTCTGTTGAGCAGATTAACAATGAAGAGATGAATCCTGAAATAACATGACCATCTCTGGACAAATATGATAAATCTTTACTAAGTCTTAAAAAAGTAAAACATTAAAATGATCTTTTACTGTTTTTTTTATCTTAAACAAAAATTATCACTTTATAAAATTGAAAAAATAGTATTTTTGGATGCCTTTATGTTTTCGAAGTGTAAGAGAGGGTTTTGTTTGCAACAATCATCAACTAAAAAGTGTTAAGCAGGAACATTGCACCCTCCAAGTTTAAAAAGTATGTCAAGCTATTAGATATCAGTGAGTTTTGGATGAATAATTCAATGTGGGGTCTCAAAACCAAAGCTTAGAAATTCTGCGCGATGGTCAGTCCCTCTGTACCTTTAATTACAACTTCATCACCCAGATCTCAGTCAGATGAAATGCAAAACCACACATTTCATTTTATTTACAGACAGAGTATGAACATTTTAACCGGTACTGGTATTTTGCAGACACCAAATATTTAGCCTAAACCATGTGAAAGAAAATAAGGTTCATGTAATCATGAAATCAGGTTTCATGTAAATGGAGCTAAAGTTGAAATTCAGTTGCAGTGGCCCCCTTTAGTCAGGTTTTCCCACATTTTACATCTTAAATGTGCCCAATATGATAAATAAATAATGATACATAATCTCAACCCTCTTAATAAATGCGGCACAGGTAGACTGTTGAACATTTCCTCATGGGGCTCTTTATGAGTGACAGGGGACTGAGGCTCTGGGGTCCAGACAACCCTCACACCCACTTCACATACAAGCCTGATGTGCTTTGTATGAACGCATCTCACAAACATCTGCCTTAATGAGTCTTCCCCCACACTTCTCCCCTCAAACTTGTGATTGACTTGACTATAAAAAGTAGATGAAACTGTAAATCATGAGACGTATTGTAAAATGTACTTCTGTCTTCCCGTGCTCCATAATGAAGCAGTCATTATGATTATTTTATAGGACTGAAGTTTTTAAAAACTACAAGAATGCATTACTCTGCATAATGAACAGATGTTGTGGCAACAAGCACATACATTATGCATAAAAAATTATTTCAATTTTGATTGTAGACGCTGATTTATTGAGACAAGTCTAGCTTACAACAGTAATGGATTTAGGATGTGCTTTTGTTGTGTTATTTCCATAATTAATAATAGTGAGGCAGCACATTATATATGCTTTGTATTCATAAAGATGAGAGGACTTGAGTTATAACAGATAAAATACAGCTTGCTGAACTTTAGAACCACACTAGATTAATTATACATAAAACTTAAACCCTTTTGAATGAAAAATAAGGGAAAATTCCCTTAATGTCTTATTGCTTGTTGTCTGCTTGTTCCACTGTATGTTTATATGTCTCAGTGTTAGCTGTCATAATCTTTCTGTATCAAACGTCCTCAAGACAAACCCTGTGTTTCTCTAACTGTACAGGACAATTAATATTAAACTTTATTTGCATACTGTAACTGTCTAACAAGAACTGCAGCTTAAAGTGATTTACAGCTGGTGATATTCTATATTTTTTTGGTAATCAAATTTTATGGGAAGTCCAATTTCCACCATACAATGATCCCACTAAGACATGTCATGTGTGTATCAAAATTCTTGTCTAATTCAACTTCTTCTTTGTGCTCTGTCATCTGAAAATATTGAAAAACATCAAGGAGCGACACAGTTGCATCAGATACGCTTCTTTATTACAATGAACACAACATACCTTCCTGCTGCTAATAATTCTCTCTGGTGCACCGACTGTGTATAAAAATGTATTTGCAATTGTGCTCGACACACAAAAATATTAATGTCAATTGTTTTTATTGGTTCATTTGTTATTTACATTTCTGTGATTTTCTTTCATGAACAATGTTTTAAAATTATTTTGACCAAGTGAAGCTAAAACTCTAAATGCTAAAATTATTAAACCAATGATTAACAATCATAATTAAAATCACAAATCTAACCAGTATATACTGTATCATTCATATTGGACACTGACTAATATCCAGTTTTTAATTAAAGTAATATGAGCCTGATAATACTCAGCTGTATATGCTGATATCTGTTGTTTCTGTGCTTTAATTTGGGCCGCACAGTGAATTCCAATCATGCAAATATTAAATCCCAAGGTTTCTAACTGGACTGATTGTGCCATTTGTTTGAAACTGTTCTAAATATGTTCATCTGTCTCCCCATCCTCGCAGGGCTTCAAGCGACCCGATATGACCCTGTTCAGGACCGGCACGTCTGACTGTATCTCTGCTGGATGCCCAGATGCATGTGTCTACCAGATGGAGCAGAACCTGGTGGAACAAGTCCAAGGTCTGGTACATGAGGAGCTACATGAAGAGGGACGGCATTTGGCTCCACACAGTAGAATTAATGATTTGAAGACACATAGTTGGTGAATAATTGATTCCAGCCCCGAGGATGGTTAGGAGCTGAGTAAAAGACTAATAAATCATTTGTGGTGCTGCCAGTTGTCACTTTCAGTTATTTCTGGGTTTGTGATAAACTGCTGCACCTGCCAGCTGCTGGTCCCACGATTCCTTGGAGCAGAAAGTGACGAGTTTATCCAAACTTTGCTCTCTGCCTTGCCAGATACAAAAAGCTGACCTTTAGGAAGCATGGTGTGTGTACAGAACACAATCTAATAAAATAAAGAGATGGAATTACTTGTCGAAACCATTCCTACAGCAATCAGTCATTTTATTTGGTTACATTTCTGTAAATTAAATCCATACTTTCAGTTTAGTTGCCATTTATAATTCAATGACAGTGGCTCTTTTATACTTGTGTTTTCTATTACGTTCAGTTTAATTCAACCTCTCATTAAAAAATATAGAAAAGAATTTGGAAATTTGAACAAAACACATTATTCACTACCTAGATGGCAGGAACTCTTGACCAAAAGTATATGGACAGTCCTTATTAATATCCTGCTATAACATCCTGTTGGGATTTGCTCCCATTCATCCACAAATCAACAAATAAAGCTAAATAATGCATCTCTCCATCCACTTTTATTATGCAAAAAATAGGAGTTGGTTCATAAAATGCTAGTGATGCTAGTTCTCCAGGTCAGCAACATTAAACCACTGCTGAAGTAGATTCAATAAGATAAAGTAAAAAAACAAAACTTGCAGTGTAGTGGTTTGTTGTATGTTTGTTTCATCTAATAATTTGAGTCTCCCTTTATATAACACAGACGTGATGTTTGTTGTCTGCTGTTATTTTTCAGCTCTGCAGTTTCAAATTCCTTCACCTCATCTACAGTACGTCATGTAAGTCTCTTTCTTCTGTTGCATTTTGTTTGTAATGATATATCAACTTTGCCAACAAGAACCTTTGTTGCAATATTTTGACTTTAGCTAAAATCTCCTGCATTTCCACAATGTTTTTAACAGACATTAACAGAGCAGGGATTGACAGCTGATGCTTCCCTACTTCAGCAACTGTAAAAAGTGATGGTCGTGTACAGAGCTGTTTTTTTAAAGAAAGTCTGGATCTGGAAAGTTTGGATTCAAGCGCGTTAGGGTGAGTACGTGAAATTCATTATTCGTTTTAGTCTGAACAGGATTTGTGGAAAAGAAAAACAAAAAAAATTTTACTGGCTATATCCTTTAAGATATCCCCAACTGAAAGTTCACATATTTTTGCCCTTAAAGTGCGACTGATGAGCGTCTAAGGTTGAAAAGTGTTGAGAGATCAGTCCCTGCAGCAGTTTGAGTGCTGGCTAGAAAGTGATTCAGAAGCAAAAGTAGATGCTGGAAATTAGAAGATAGTTTTGGTTTTACACAAATGATGTTATCTTCCCTGTTTCTGTCTTGATTGACTGACTGACAGGCAGATGCAGATTGACTGATTGAGCTGTTGTAGGAGTTTGCTATAATGAAAATGTGATAATCTACAAAATAAATAAATAAAATCAGATGTGTCACCTCCTCCCACATCTGACAAGTATAAATCTAACTGATTAACACTGTTGTACATTCACTGTTGTACATTCACTTCCTGTTTATTTGAATATAACAGATTGCATTGTGATATTATGAGAATGTGTCTCTAGGTGTAAAGATGTCTTTTTAATTTGGTGCTGCAGAAACACATTGCCATTGTTAACATATGTGAGGCTTGACAAAAATGCTCATGTTGTGTCACATGTTTAAATGAGCCTAATGCACATTGTACTACAAGGAAGACCTTGTCAAGTGAATAATTAGAGAGTTACGGATCACAAGCTTATGCAAGCCTTCTCTTGGGAGCAAGGCTTGTCGAGGTAAACTAGGTGTACCACACAGTTCATGGTGCTTGAATGAGGAATTTTAAAAGCCCTCAGCTGTACCGACAAATGCTATGTTTTTATTCTGAAAATAATTTGATCTGTGCAGGTCCCTCTAGTCTCTATTAGTCTTTCCACACGGGGCTAGTACAGTCTAAGAACAATCAGTGATTTGTAATTGCAGTGATTATTTTTTTTTTTTTTTTCAGATGCTTTGGAACAGATTTTTATTTGAAAACATTATTTCTCAAGACGTGTGAAATTTTCTCCAACCGTACCTCCAGTTGTATATGCAGTTTCCATTGCTTTCTCTTTGGAATCTATATATTTCAGAGCACTCATGTTTATATGACAATTGTCTTAACTTTACAATGGAAGTTTTGTTTTCTATTATATGCTACTGGTACTTTACATAAGCTATTTACTGCGAGTAAAGTACAAAAACTGGCAGTGACTGAAGGCTCAGTCAAATGCACACACTTGTATAATGTGAGTTTTGATGGATGTTTTAAGCAGCAGAGGACATTTGATATGATGTTGATTTGAACTCTTTAGGCAGGAGGCAGTGAAGATATATAAGGTTGTATAATCTGTATGTTGTTTGTGAATACTTGTTATTGATCTAGTTATATTTAATGTTGGCAACTGACCCCTTGAGCGTTTCATCCAGGCAACTTGGAGCACACCAATCTAATCAGACGAGGCTCTTGATCCACCTGCTGATAATCAGCTGATTACTGCTCATTGTTGATGACAGGTTAAAAATCTCAGCCTTGAAGCTGAATGTTATTTGCAGACTGAAGATGTTGTAGCTGAAATGATGCATTTCACTCTTTCTGTGCAAAAACTGGAAACTAAACTACTAGATTTAAAGATTCTTTCACATTCATAGTTCACCTTTGGTTAAAAAAAATACCATGAACACACAAAACCAACAATAGATTTATCCTCCTAAAACGTATTGTCTGTGTAGCCAAAGCCCAGTATAATCAGTGGCATAGAGCTTCATGTCTAATTGTAGTTTGTCTTCTCATATGTTTGCACTAGCCTGTTGGCATAAATAGCTACTGACTAAAGCACTATATGTGTATTAATCCGCAGGTGAAAGTAGTCCCCAGCAAATGCAGTAGTTACTTGCTGAAATAGGTGGTGTCCAGCTGCTTTGTGCATCTATGTAGCTGAAACTATATTATTTGTTTTGTTTTAGATTCTTTTCATTGGCTCGTTGACAGAAAAACTGTAAAAATATAGTAACACCAAGTTAGTCCATTGTTACGTTGTTAAATCTGAATACTACATTTTGATCAATAATGTTGAGTCAGCAAAATAGTGAAAGATGCCTAATCCTGTGCTGCAACTCAATTACACTTACGTTCTTTTTAGAATTTGCAGATAAGCTCCTGTAAGTCATTTTATTTTGGTTGTATTGCAGAATGATAACATTGCATTTGACAGCTGATAGAGAGCGCAGAAGCACTAAGTAGACAGTGGTGGAGTGCGGTCCATCTGTGACGGGGAGCAGAGAAACGAAGGCAGCCCCTTAAGGTCTCCAGGCAGCTCAAACAGCATTAGCAAGAGTTGTCCCTGCTGTAACCGCAGCTTTCATGCCTCACTCCTCTTCCAACGCAGAGGCAACACAAGTTATCCATTTGAGATATTGAGTCAATATGGAGATAAAGCCTACACTTATGAACCACGACCATGAAAGAGATCACCAAGGGACCAACGGCCTGTTTATTTCTCTACCACATTAGTGCAAGCAGGCGTTTGCTGCAGGTGGCATGAAATATTCAGAGGGTAACCTCGTTTTGCTAACTGACCAGAGCAAAATTGTCACATGTGCCCTCAGTGATGGGTGAGGTCTCTTCTTTTGAGATCCATGATTCACAATAATCCCTGACAGTTTCCTTTCTCACCTTATTACCTATAACTTTCATAGCTTATATGGATTGTTTTATTTTTAGCAACTGAACAGCTGCACTGGAGGATTCCTTTGCAAGTTACAGTCTAACCAGGGATTCTGCCTTTTTATATGAAAACTCAGTCATGTACAGCTCGGAACAGCCTCTAAAGCATGATAGAGATGATTAGATAACGAGATGTGGTGAGCAGCATTTTAAAGAGTAACTTAATTCCAAGGTGAAAAACTGTCAGCGTGTTGTACCTCTGAGTGCACCTAATATAGAGTACAACTCTATATCACTGGAGTTCTTTAAAGTGGGAAGATCCATGATATTTATTTGACTGTTGGAGAAATGTGGTGAAAGATTTTTGTCAAGAAGAAGATTACTATTCTCTCATCTGTGCACTAAATGGAAATCAGATGGTTATAGCAAAGATTTAGAGAAACAGCTAAAAATTATATTTAGTCTATAGTCAAAAGCTTTCAGCACAAAGCAAATAATTATCAGTGACTTTTCTCACTTTAACAGTCCGTAAGGCCATGCATGATATTCACAGAAGACTATATATATATGTATGTATATATATATATATATATATATATATATATATGTGTATATTTAAGGCATTTCTTGATTGTGAACAGGTGTGGCAGTAATCAGGCCTGGGTGTGGCTAGAGGAATTGAACTCAGGTGTGATAAACCACAATTTAAATATTAGGCAAGATAACACAAGTAAACACATCATGCAGTTTTTAAATGAAGGTTTTTATTATTAACGGAAAACAAAATCCAAAAGTTTTCTGGCAAAACTGAGACGAGCCTTTATGTTGTTTTTGCTCAGCAGTGGTTTCAGTCTTGGAACTCTGCCATGCAGACCATTTTCGCCCAGTCTCTTTCTTATGGTGGAGTCATGAACAGTGACCTTAACTGAGGCAAGTGAGGCCTGCAGTTCTTTGGATGTTGTTGTGGGGTCTTTTGTGACCTCTTGGATGAGTCGTCGCTGTGCTCTTGGGGTAATTTTGGTCGGCCGGCCCCTCCTGGGAAGGTTCTCCACTGTTACATGTTTTCACCATTTGTAGATAATGGCTCTCACTGTGGTTCACTGCAGTCCCAAAGCTTTAGAAATGGCTTTATAACCTTTTCCAGACTGATAGATCTCAATTACTTTCTTTCTCATTTGTTTTTGAATTTCTTTGGATCTCGGCATGACGTCTAGCTTTTGAGGATCTTTCGGTCTACTTCACTTTGTCAGGCAGGTCCTATTTAAGGGATTTCTTGATTGTGAACAGGTGTGGCAGTAATCAGGCCTGGGTGTGGCTAGAGGAATTGAACTCAGGTGTGATAAACCACAGTTAAGTTATGTTTTAACAGGGGGGGGCAAACACTTTTTCACACAGGGCCATGTAGTTTTGGATTTTGTTTTCCCTTAATAATGACAAATACATAAAAGAGTACCGAAAATGCTCTGAGAATAAATAGCAAAACTAAACAAGCAGGAAAAGGACATACGCATTGTAAATCCTTAAACAGTGTATTACCAGTAAGTGAAGGGGATGACTTACAAATATTCCTTTTTATTCCCTAATATCGTTTTAGGCAGGAGGTTTCAGGATGCTCTGTAAATGGATCAAACTTGTCAGAGGCTTGACTGGCCGATGGTAAATGTAGTAGTGATATTTACGGGTTTGATGCAGTGATGTCAGATACTTATTAAATGTAAGAGAAACCTTTGTGAAGGGCATTTTTTACTCTCACAGAAGTTGGAGGCACATGATCTGATTCACCATATTCACTGCTGGCAGAAGATCAGCAGCAGTGCGAGCTGCCAGAGCAGCCGGGCCACGTGATTGGCTGGGAAGCGCTGATGGGGCTAATGGTTTTGGAGTGAGTGGCAGCTGATGTGGGTGGGGTTGATCAGAGTAGAGGAAGTAAAATTGAGAGTAGGGGGGTGTTTAGAGGGTGGAGTTGGTGGGCAGTGGTTTGGGATCTGCGAGGAACAACAGCGTTGCTCCTGTGCGTCTGCTCTCTGACACTTCCCTAATCTGATAACGGATGAGGACAGGTTGCCTTCGCTGTACCTGGCAAGTACCTTCCCCAACCTGCACAGGCGGATTTCAGTGGATAAGGCCAGGCTTGGCAAATGCTGGCATCCTCTGGAGAATAGTTAAAGGGTGATTAATCATTGTTTAGGTGCAGAATGTGCAGGGAAGAATGGGAAAGCGGCATTCCACACCTCTGAAGCAATTAATCCCTGTGATCTCCACCAGGTTTGTCTTGTAGATAAGTCAGAGTACAAAACTGTTCCTAATTTATCAACCCAGTCATGCCATCCAGCATAAAACACACAATTTATTTCCAATCATTTATAGTCAAATTTTAAAAAGAGTGACTTTGCCACATCCAAGTGTGCCTTATATTAGCTTCATATAAACTAAGTACCCCAGATTACAATGGGAATCTTGTTTTATTGTGCACATCTGGTGGAGTCACAATGCATTTTCACATTCACTGTCTGAATTTTTGAGTGATTGTGGCATAAATCATTTTGCTAATCAGAAACATAAGTGACATGAAGGCATCTCCCCTCTTGGAACAAAGGAGCAACATATGGCTCTAAAAGCACTCAGGTCTTTTATTTCCAAGGTATATAACCTGTGCATAAACCAATATTATTGGACTGATTTGCATTTTTCTTTCATTCTGGGCTCTTTTTCAGATTTCATATTTTTGCAGATGACTTCAATAATGGATAAGAGAAGCATTTCTCCCTCGTTATATATTTGATTCTCAACTTGAGTGCAGTTAAGCAAAACATAAGACTCGGCTCAATGGTTTGTTGCAAGGTGAATTATAGTGCCGTACTTTGTGATTTGACGAGAACATAGAACGGCGCATGCATGACAGATTTATGTAAATATCCGAGCCACCTCAAAAAGTACAGTTCCTTCATCTAATAAACTGCATTAACAAATGAACCAAAAACAACATTGATATGACAAGAATAAATCCTTTATTACGAGTGGGTTCTCTCTGGATGTCTCTGCATTGCTTCCAAATCATATTTGCCTCCTAAAATGGGAGGGGGAGGGGGACACACATTCTTGCCAATAATAGTAAAATGGCTCCTGTTTTAATTGCATCATTACGTACCCAATATCAGCAGCCTGCCTGCCAATATCAATATTGCCATAACATGGGTGGAATATAGATGACCCAGGGTATGCGTGGGTCTTCCATGAGTGCCTCCATGCCAGATCCATCCCATGGCCCGCTGTGCAGGGAATGGGAATGTAGGCCGAATAGCAGCTCGTCTTTCTAATGTCCCCCCGTATTCCCTTAATTGCTGACGGATCTTGTTTGGATTTTGATGGCGGCTTGGAATCTGTGGTTGCTACACATAGGAATTGATAGGCCTTGAGGGAAACATCATGTTACCCTCTGTGTGTGCATCTATATCCGTGTGTCTGCATCTGTTGGTGTGTACGTGCAAAGATCAGCGCTATTGTTGAATCTAGAGGTGGAGTTCTCTGCATAATGCGTTCATACATTACGATGATGTAACTAAATGTAAATGGGGGTCAGTGGGGTAAGTCAGGCTGCATAGGGATACACAGAGCAGCTGGGTAACTGATGATGAGAACATACAGGTTCCTCTAAACAGTTGTACAGGCTTTGACTTTTCAGAAAGAGCAAACACTTAATAGACCCAAGAAAGGTAAAAAATGAAGATTGTTTTGCATTTCTTATCCAGCAATGCTGCACATATGGCACAGCAGCAAACTTAACAATTAGTAACTGCTTTGATGAAGGAAAATTACATCTTGTAGGTCCCACTTTGAATGCACTTCACATATCCATATTAATGCATTCAGGACTGGATAGTGAAAGATAATTTTCCTGTTTAAATATTTCATTCTAGCTTAAAATTTAGCCTGTAATTAGAGCTCCCTAATGGCAAGAGCATCCAGTTTGTCCATTTTAATTAGATTGTGTTTAACTATTAATTATGTATCTTTGTGTCATATAGTTTTGATGCTAACAGATGGTGCAAGGGTTAGTGGAGGGATTGGACTGGGTGATGATTTATTTACTTTACTATTTGTTAGTAAGATCCATACACTTACATTACTGTTCCTCAGCAGATGAATTACGAAGGTTAACTTACTGTATGTAGTGACCTAGCAATGGTAGTGATACAGTACGGATACAAGATATGCATAATTATGAGATAGATACTTTATGCATTGGGCTGCAAGTAACAGTTACTGTATTTTCATGATTGATTACTTAGTTGATTGTTTTGTCTCTTAATTGATTATTCATTCGGTGTATAAATTATTTGTTTTGGGTGACCAAACACCTGAAACTAAAATGTTTTTAATTTTCAATGATGTGAAACGGAGAAAAATGAGCTGGAAATGGGGAAAATTCCACCTTTTTACTAAAAAAGATGCTTTTAATTGATTATCACAAGAGCTGCCAATAATTTTCTGTTGATTAATCAGCTCATCATTTCAGTTCTAAATATACCATTATGGGCATATTATTCAGCAACAGTACACTCATCTGCCTGTGTCTGCGTGCTCACAGGCAGCATGGTGTTCAGTGTGACTGAAACTGGCTGTAGGTTGAGGGCCCAGCAGTGTGTTGCTCCACTGCACCGTGACGTAGCTGCTGAATACTGGATAGACACATACAAAAGATGTGGTCACATTTTTATCCATTTTAACTAGTCAAACAAGGATTAGTGGAAATTAATAATAAATCTGTATTCCAGGTTTTGTTATTGGTCTACTTGACGTTTTGACTACATAGATTTAGATGCTTAGATGCACGAAGCAAATTAAACACTACGATGTTGTAAGACTGGAAGCTACAGTATGACAATAAAAAATACTGAACTAATAAAATGCATTTGTTTTTTAGTTCGGTTGGATTTTATGGATGTGAATTTCCTTTAATGACTAATTTCTGTATTTTTCTATTCACATTGCCAGACAGTGAATTTTATTATAATGTACATAGACCTATTTGCTGTGAATCAAAAACAATAACTAATCGATACTCAGAACTTTCCTTACAGCCCTTTAACGCAAATTCATTTCAAAAAGCACAAAAAAAGCAGACAATAAAATAGTGTACAACACAATAGGACACATTTGCCAGACTCCAGCTGTTGTTTCCAGCACCAGTTGACTTTTTTTGTTAACAGATTTATATTTATCCACATTTAGTTTTTGTAAAGAGATGAATCTACTGACTAAACAGATTTTTCAGGGGTTCACTCATAAAAACATTGTACCATCACACTACTAATAGTCAAAACTCTACAGGGTACTTTTAATTAATTAAAGTATTAAATACTGTGTGGTTTTAGAAACCAGATATATGCCACTCAGCAAACTTTAGTTTAGTAATACATACTGACCCAACATGATAAATGGCTGAGTAGGATTGTGTTTGTATAGTTTTACCTTATTATGACATGGGTCTTTATATAAATCATCAGTTTTTAGATAATTTATTAAGTCCATTAGAGAATAATCCTTTTCCAAGGCCCCAAATTGAAAGGAAAGTACTTTTTGCAGCTTCTGTTTCTGTTTTTATGATGCAGTAACATACATTTGAGCATTTGCAGCCTTACAGAGCATTGAGTTCATTTATTTCTTTCAGCATGGCTGAACCTGAGTCGCTGAGAGTCAAACTCACAACCTGGCAGCATTGTTGTGATGCAGCGCACAAACTTCACACGCTACTGCATTTCTGACCTTTTAACAGTCTGTCAACAACTACATGGGACCTCTGTTTTTATTCTGAAGTTGAGTTATGTTTGCGTGTGTGTCTGGGTGTTTTGTTGCACCTGGTTTGACTCTGGGCTGTACATTTGGCTGACTGTTATTTGTTTTGTCTCCTGATGATGGGGGCCTGTGATTGATGGCCGGGGTCCAGGACATCTCCGATCGACAGCTGTTGATAGCTCTGAAATCGAGAGCAGCAGTCGGAGCGTAACAATGAGCTCATTGCGCTCTTGGCTTGGTCGCAAGCCCAGCAAACCCCAGCACTGGGGGGACTTCATGAATTTCAACTGGGGCCACAAATGTGAGTGCACATGGAAATTGTGCTGGGGTGGAGGAAAGGGGACTTGACTAGTAATACAGCTCTGATAATTACAATAATCATGGTAGAAGAAGAAGGAAAAGTGAAATGAATACATCTTTGGAACGGCACAATTTTCTTGAAAAGCACAAGAATTTGTTCTATATTTTGTTTACTGGGGGAATTGCAAATGGAAGATCTATATTGAGGTGGTACTTTTGCAGGAAATCTAGAAACTAAAAGATGTGAGTTCGCGTCCAGATGTGTTGCCCCATCAAAGTTTCTTTGTGTTTCTGTGATAATTTGCCTGCGAATGTTTTAAGCAGCCTCCAGTTTATTTGTACTGGTCTTTGGTGGAACTGTTGTGGCTGACGTGAGAAGGCCTGTTAGGAGTAAAGCAGTTTTATTAAAGAAATCATTCACACTTCTGGAACGTCACCTTTAAGAGCAGAAACCTGAATGGAAGCCCACGGATGACAGCACATCAGGCACTTCTCTGGGATAAATTCGTGCCAGGATGCATGCATGCTGCAGTTATTTGGGTTTATTAGTATTGTGGATATGTTTTATTATAATGTCTCTTGTTCACATCTGATGAAACTGAAAGTTAGAAGATATAATCACCCAGAGAACTACTGCTAATGACAGATTCACTGAACAGCTAACTGTCAGTGCACTCACAGCTCAACTCACAATGATTCTTATCCATTGTATGTGCAGTAGGTTAATGATAGAGGTTAAGGAGTCAATGTGAGAATTAAGCATAGCGCCATAATGTGTTTTGTCTTGAATCCATCCATACTCTTTAATTGGACAGCATCAGGCTGTAATAAGTTGTGGTTGCCTGGGTTTGATGCCCGAGCCCTCTGAGGTTACCAAAGCACCAGCACCACATATGAGCTCAAATTTGCATTCTGCACAAGCAGAACTCCCCAAGCTTAATTAAGGTAAATTCAGCATTCTAGTTCATCATTGGGTTTTATATAATCTTAAAGCCAGTTGCGCTTGTTTGGCAGCTGTTTATTTCTTATATTAAAAAAGAAAACATTACAGTGTAGATGATTTGGCATCCCAGGATTTTGAATTTGAGCCCCCTATTATGGGAAATCTGGGTTTGCGCAATGATTAAATGCTTAATAAAAAATTCATTGTTGTTGCCAACATCTGTATTGTACGGGCTAACGGCTCACTGGAGTGTGCAAGACTTGTAAAGTTTCCAAACGCGCCGTTGAGAACCCTGGAAAGTTCACCTAAGAGTTTGCCTTCCTCATTACCAAGCTACTTCTGTGTCTGCGATTAGACTGAGAACATCTTTAATTGCTTTAAAATCTGAATGCATGATAAGAATGGATTAATTTGATTTTTCTGTTCCTACAAGTAGCAGATGGTTTATGTCTTCAGAATGCTCATGTTGTAAAATGAGATCCCCAGCTTGTCTCTGATTGGTCACTGTTAATGAAGCATGCTGGGCTGATTATTGATTTAGAAAATGAGGACGACACAAGTATTGTGTGTGTTGCTGTAATAAATTAAAGACAAGCTTTGTTTTATAGTTGACAGAAACCTACCTTAAATAACAGAAAATATTTGATTTTCCATTCAGGTGGTCTCTGGACCCTCAAAGTAATTTTATTGTTTATTTTAAAACAGGCACTTTTATAGTTGCCACTAACAAGCAGATGGTCGACTTGACTTATTTGTGTTTTGTGTTTCTGAATGACCGATCAGATGCATGATGGGAAATGCAATGAGCTGCTTGTCAGGGAAGAGACAATTCACGGGAGAGGGCCCGCAAAAGCCGTATACATTCCCAATTTACTCACATCTCTGCAGTTTTTAAGGTTAGTAATTTTTTTTGCATTATTATTGGCTGTTGTGAGAGCAGCTGTTCCCCAGCCTCCTTCCCTTCCGAATTACCATCCTCACACTGACAGATAGGCAGCTGATGGGGAAACTCACTGTGTGCATGAGGAGAACCAATTCAGAGATGAAACTAATGTGCTGCATCGAGGGGGTTATGTGACAGTCCTGGAGGAAGAGGGGGAGGTCCAGGTTCAAACACAGTCTGGGAACTCAGAACGGGTCTGGGTGGTAACTTGACTGACTGGATGCAGTTTCATAGAGTCGCATCCTTCCTGCATTTATTTATTTACCCAATTATTTATTCATTTATTTATTCTGTTCCCTAGATGCCGCCTTCATGTTTTGGCTGCAGATTCTGAGCTGGCAGCCCTCCATTCCCTGAAATAAAAGCACTCAGAGACCACAGATACATTTTTGATATTCAGGGGAAATTAGTGGGGGTGGACAAAATAATAGAAATATCTGTACAGTATAATACGATCCAGTGTGACGACATCACAGCTACAGCTACAGCCAAATATGCCTTAGAATTGAATCATTGTCTTTATTTATATTGGAAATACCAAGACATTGTGTTAATGCACCTATAATGTCTTTGTTTGCTTTGAACATGCTTTAGCTTTGCAGAAAATGACACATTGCTTCTGTTTGGGGTGTCAGATGCCTCAGCTGTAACGGTGTAGGTTAAATGGATTTTCATGTGATCCACCCCTTATATCTGTAACTGGTACAGTACGTTTCATACACTGCTCCTCCTAAAACCCAGGTAAATCAGTGTTATTGGGTTTTTATAACATGTTGTTCTTACAAGGTGTAACAGACAGGTAAACTAATTCTAACTGAGCCCAATCAAGTAACTCACTGTGTGAAATACCTTACTGGACATTTCTTTCTCTGTCAGTGAGTTTTAGACAAGCAAAAGCAATATATGTATATTGGTTCATGCAGAGGCCATGTAACATAAACTATCAAGTCGGTGTGAACCTGTTAGCTGCCACCCCATTTTTTGTGCACATGCCTGAAAAATGCATGCCCAAATTAAACTAGCTGTTGTACTTCCATTTTAAGAGTTATACTGATAACTTTGGTATCACTGGAAAGGAAACACTTTCTAGTTTATTGTGAAAAAGTCAGAATATGGTTTAGTCATACTGGTACTAAACTAACACAGGCACAAACTTGGTAAATTGTGGGCTTATACTATTTTTTGAAAATGTTTTTCTGACTAGAAAGGTTAAACACATACTGTACAAAATCAACGTACCTTTGTATCGACACATTAATATAAATATCCAGTAACTTCGCCCACCATTGGATATATTTAATGGATAGTACAACCCACATACGGTAGCAAATTCTGTGACAGCTGACAGTGTTGTCTCTTACTATAGAGGGTATTGTCACGTCACCCCATCACATCATAACTGCAGCTGAAGACACAGAAAATGTAGGAACTGAGTCGACAAAGGGGATTGAATATAGGCTCTAGAACAACAAGTTCTATATAGTGTATGTAGGTTTTCCAAGCAAGCACCTTATTATGACCCAGTCAGTGTGTGAATTATGCAGTGACAGTTATGCAGTGAATCTGAGCCTACAACAAGACATAAGTGTGATCACCTAAGGTGCTCACTATGAAAAAGATATAGCAACTGAACTACCTACATTTCCAGACAGGTGTACTGTGTTAACTTAGTAGTTAACACTGCCTGGTTCGAAACTCGGCAGGGGCTTTTCTGTGTGGAGTTTGTGTGGTAGTTGGTGATTCTAGGAGTGAGTGTGAGTGTGAGTGTGTGAGGTTGTTTGCCTCTATGTGGCCCTGTGATGGACTGGTGACCTGTCCAGGGTGGACCCCTGCCTTTCACCCAAAGAGAGCTGGGATAGGCTCCAGCTGATCCCTTTGACCCTCAAATAGGAATCAGTGGGTATAGATAATGTGTTTGACATTCTTATGAAAAAATACAGTTTAACATTTACGACTGAAGTTATGATAAAAATGTGCATGTTTCAACCCCCAACTTTTATTTCTTAGCATCTTTGGGTCATGACAGCCCTAATTTGAGGAGTTGAACCCTCTTGTAATTCACTCGCTGGTTACACTATGTTTTATTGTTAGGGGACCTCTAGTGGAAGTCAGATTATGTAAAGTGTGTTTAGGCTGGAGGCTGAGAAAACACTGGACTTTGACAACTGCAGTTTGAGTTTCAGCACCTTACTACAACTGTAATGAGATGATTATTATTGTAACCATAATGATGAGGATGTGTTACACCTGCATGGGTTATATAAAAGGGCTGTTGGAAGACTTGTTGGGTGGAGGAGGAACGAAGCCTTAACTGAAACTGTGAAGCTACTTGATTAATTTCAGGAGTGGTACAGCAAGGTGGCACATCAATTTCCAGGTCAGAAAGGAAGGAAGGGTATCGAAGGAAAGTAATAAGCATTTTAAGGATAACGGAGCATTGGTGAGGAGGTTATTAAAAACTCTTGTCACAAATGAATTATTATACTGTAATACTATTTGCAGCATAAACTCAGAATTGTTCCTCATCAGCTGTTGGAGGACAAGCAGAGAGGTCATTTGAAAGCAAAGTACAACTGAGGGCCGAGGATGATTTGAGGACTTGCATTATTCAAAAAGTCGGAGCAGTGCATCCCATTCAAAATGCCGCACTGAGATCTTTTTGTAGACATGCAGGCCGGCACTTTGTCCAGCACAGTAAGCTGTTTCGAGCACAACAGCAAAACGCTCATTGCTTTTCTGCTGCTGAGGTCTTGTGTTCTTGTGTACTTCTATTGACATGCAGTGCAAACATTTATAATTACCTTTAGCTCTGTGATATCAGCCTGCCTTGAATAACCTGCTGTGGCGTTTTACCACCTGTTACTAATCGCTCTGTGAATTCGTCACGGCACCAGCAATGATTCAAACTAACACTGGGTGCCCCACAAGACCCTTCAGGAAACGTAGCAACCAGCAGCAGCACAGTGTTCAGAGAGCCAAGGGAGCGACTTCATGGATTTTTTGCATCATTAACTATTTATGAGTTGCCACTTCATGTTATTTACACTGGACTGATGGTAATGCTGTTCAGAGCTCAAACGCCATGCAGGGACCCGCTGGGATAGTGGGGTAGAGGGTGCAAAGGCATGTGTGAATCTGTTAAATATTGTACAGAAACGCCACCTGCAGCTGCAAACATGGCACAGGGTAAAAAGGGCGAGTTGGGAGCAACTCTGGGGGGACGAAGAAATGCAGACTGCAGTGCATGCAGACGGGGCTTTGTGCAGGCAGGGCACACGGTGACTATATAATGTATAGTCCTACCACAAGCCACAAGGAATATTCAGTTGACCTGGTTTATCTTTAGCTTTAACCACAAGAACTGTTTGCAGTAAATGTGTCATAGCTGAAGATAGATTATACAGCATCTGCTTTTGCACCTAAGATTCAAGTCTGCAGACTGTAGCTGCTACTTTCCCATCTATCTATCTATCTATCTATCTATCTATCTATCTATCTATCTATCTATCTATCTATCTATCTATCTATCTATCTATCTATCTATCTATCTATCTATCTATCTATCTATCTATCTATCTATCTATCTATCTATCTATCCATCTATCCATCTGTCTATCTGTCTATCTATCTATCTGACATTCTCTTAGTTTCTTGACTAGACAAAAATGGCAGCACCTCTAAATAGGCAATGGATTTATCATTAGCATCCACATATCAGTGTACCTGTCTCTCACTTACTTTTTCTCTCCCAGCAAGCTCTCTGAAATTGAAAGGCAAACAAACAGTATGTGCCATTAACTAGAAATGTATCAACACGGAAATGTGTCAAAATCAGTTTCGCAACATAGCATTCAAACTGTAAATGAAACACTTGGAATGTCCAATCAGACAAACAGCTGTCACACACTTTCTGAGTGCAGATGCTCAAAGAGAAATTACTGGACCTGTCAGAAACAAATGTTGGAATTTGAAGTTGAGTTATTCTTGAACCACTTCAAAGAAAAGTCAAGCTGTAGTATTAGATTTTAAAAAAACTTACTTTTTGGTTGACATGATGAGCAACAGTATCCTTTAAGTTGCCTCAAGACTGTTACTTCGAACACTGAGGGACTTCTAGTTGCCAGGAAACATTTGATGTGATTTTTCATTTTGTTGATAACTGCTGGGAGTGTTGCCCATCTACACTGTTGTAGCTTATCAGCACCTTTTTATGTTTGCAAGGAGGGATAGCATCTTTGTTACTGTAAGATTTTATTGGATCCTTGTTTGTTGTTGCTGTCTGTGGTTGCAGTTTTTATGGACCAGTTTCTGTTCTTCTTCTGCCCATTTGACAGCTCAGTTTTGTTAGAAGATTAATATTCCTCTACATGATTTAAAAAATAGTGTTCAGCGTTTAATGGAAGGCTAGGTCATTTCTTTTTTTTTTTTCACACATCTTTGATTAAGGTTTTTTACAGATTCTTTGTTAAACTTGGTCTCCTTAGAAATTAATGTGCCACTGTTTACTTTTTACAGCTCATGTTGTTGTTATTGTACATAATAGATAAAAAATGAAAATAAAAAGTTTGACTTTAAAACCACCTGAGGATGGACAGACAGACAGTTAGACAAACAGACAGGCACGCAGGCAGGCAATCAGAGAGACAGGCAGAAAGACAGACAGTCAGGCAGAGAGTCAGGCAGACAGAGACAGACAGCAAACATAGGCTTACATGTGAATGAACATATTGTGGTTGAAGTCTCATGGACCCTTTCTGTATTAAACCATCTTTGGTTAACCAAGTGCTGTGATTAACCAAAGCTATAAAAAAAAGTCTAATAAGGCTGTAGCAAGGTAAGAGGTTGTAATGGAAAATGTAGGCATCACATTGTATGTAAATATTTACATCCTATAACACATATTTACAAGATGAAATATATATAAATCAACATTTTAATTAGATTAATAATAACATACTCCAGTTGAAATTAGGTTTCCTTCAAAACACATTTACTACTGCAGGTGGGTTGTGTATAAAATCTGGGAGACAGCCTTGGTACAAGAAACATTCAGAGACAGCAAAACACATCATTACAATCGTACAAGCTGTAAAGCAGAACATGCTATTTCAAGACTGCTGGTCAAGACTTATGACCTGCCATTTGGCTGAGCATTAAAAAGAAAAATACAGACATGCTGAGAAGAAGAGCACAATAAAGTCTCAGTTTTTCAGTAAATTCAGTTTTATTTCTGTTACAGCACAATCTCAGTGCTAGAATAAAGTCACAGAAACCTGACCAAGCTGTGTGTAAAAGGAAGCTCACTACAAAACATCACTCATGGCAGTTAATCGGCTGCTGTCAAATTCTGCTGGATTCTAAGCAAATCGAGGGAGGCTGGTTCGGGGTTAAAGTCTGCCCTAAGCCACACATCGCAATATAATCAAGTACATCAGTCCAGCAATAATATCACAATAATTAACACATTAAACAAGAATTTTCAATGTGTTGTGATACTGACTTGCAATAGATTTATAGATATTTCAGTTTTGTCCGGCCTCTACAAATACAGAGCGCAGTTAGCTGTAGTTTACATGAAACAACTCAAACACACCGTCGGTTCAATCCTGAATGAACAACAGGTATAACAGCAGCTACTGGATAAGGTCTAAGGTTAAAAGTACTACATTCAGATCTTTAGTTTCAACAACACCTTATAAAACTGTCGGGCCTGAGTGTCTTGAAAACATATTTGCTGCTGTTTACGGAGGAATTTGTTTCGTCTTAGGACACATTGTGATTTCACTTGTTCTGCTAGAGGGTGAATTTGCTCCACACATAAATTTGTTGCTTATAAAACAAGCTATAAAATACACTGCATACTGAGTGATCAGTGGCGTCATGCTAGGTCTGAGTCATTTCCTGTCAAATTTGTGGAGGTAAATGTGGTGCATGGTGTCTTCTATACAAACATCCCATGCTTGTATCCACTTGTGTTCACCTGCAACCTCTTGATAATGTTGACTTCACAGCCTCCGAGGGCCGTGATGTTGGCTCATTAAATACCCCTTTCTGCCAATTATTTAGATTCCTTTAGCTCACAGTTCAGGCCCATGAATATTACCATGGATGTAAAACAACATAGATTTATTTATTGATTTATTTCCCCATTCCTATGACTTCAGTAACATAAAACAGGCTGTAATTTGACCACTGTGATTTTGACTTACTCCTTTGCAGCCACAGTCCACAGTCAATGCAATGTTACGTCGACTGACTGATCCACCAGCACCCAGAATTCCCTTTGAACTTGTCTGACTGTGAGGCTAATTTTTATTAAGTAAGTGCACAAAATATTTTTTGCAGGCAGTGCAGCTTCGAGGAGTTGTCGTGACAGGCAGAGCCCAAGAGCTTAAATTACCATCTCCCCCCACTAGCATGGCTATAATTAGCCCAAAATTAACAAGAAATGTTTGCTTTAGTTAGATTATTCAAAACATTTATTTCACTTGTCATGGCTCAGATCAAGTTGTTGTTTTTAATGCACTTCTTATTTTTTGCTGTCAAATGGAAAAAGCAGATGAAGTTGTTGTTTTTAATGCACTTCTTGTTTTTTGCTGTCAAATGGAAAAGCTTTTTGTCTTACTGGTGTCTGCAGGCTGGGCTTGATCCCCATGTTACAGGCTCCTGCAGACTGGAGCCAAATAATTCAGCATTTGAAAACTGCAGCATCATGAAACACATCTTTATTTATTATTAAATTTACTTTATTATAAAAAATTTGTCTGTGGGATTGGTTTGCTCAACAACATCATTTTCCATTCAATAAAAGGAACACTGAAAGCCTGGTTGAGCAGAAATTATACATTTTTTATACAGTATGCAGAGTGAAGGTGTTTTGAGACTTAACACAAAGCAAACTTTTGTTTGCTTCCTTAAATACAAAGCAAATAGCGTTTTTTGTTTTATTTTGTTTTTCTCATTGCTCTGTCTGTTCCCAAATAGCCAATGTACAGATGTAGCAGCTGGATCTATCCCTGTGCTCACAATCGTTACTGTGACGTGAAACTCCCATATTATTTTATTAGCTTAGCTTTCAGTCTACATTTTAAAATCTTTCTGATGTGTCACAGTTTGTGTTGTTCACATCCACTCACATCTTTCCGTGAACTTTGTACGCCATTGCTCTTTCTCTAAAGTCTATAGCCTGGACACCTGTTATCATGTAAGCTCAGTATTATCACCTGATAAATCTGTCATTCGTTTCTGACAAACCTGGTGAATATAAATCTAATTTTCACTCTCTCGTAAGCTCTTTTTTGGTTGCAAATAACTCCTGTGGGGGATGTCTGTCTCATTAGCTGATTAATGCTCCACTATGGCCACTAGCTTGTCTCTGACTTTATCAGCAGTTCGGTGCTGAGCAGGTAGTGTTCAGTGGCTTTATCTGAGTATTTTAGCTGACAGCTGCCTTAACCTTTGGAATCAGCAGTGGTGACAGCAGTGAGAATAAACCAACGAGGTATCATACTAAAACACTCCGCAAGGCTGTGAGAAATTGTAGAGCTCAGTGATAATTGTTTTTGGGTCCTGAGTCTCACATATACATATAAATATACTGATTAGTGCAGTTTTGGCCTGTTAATGCACTTTCAAGGTCTTGAGTAAAAAGCACTTTAAAAAAAAATGGCCAAGTGAGTTGTGAAGTTTATTTTAATCGCACAAACCTAAAATGTATTAGTACTTTTCTCTGATAATCACTTTATAATAAATAGTATTATATGGCTGCATAGCTTGATAATTAACAAGAAACCTGATAGCAAATAGCACATATTCCATGGATTCCTCTATATGTTGTCATTGCACAGGGAGACTGTTACATGTACAGTTAGAACAATTTACGAAGTTCTCTTCTCAAAATAGTACGGCCTTATTTTATGGATTATGTACATGCCCTATAAACGTGAGTTGTCTAAATTGACTTGTGCCATTTACTGTGACAGGTCTTCACAATGAAACATGTGAAAGCATAGAGGAATAATGTCTTTCACCTCCAGTGAAGTAAAAAGACATTAAATTTAAAAACATGGCCTCCCGACCAGTGTCATGGCATCACAAACTCTAGCAACTGGTGACCCAAATGACTCTGTGAGCTCAGTAACAAGGACCAGTGCACATCCCACATCAGAAGACTTGTATGTCTGGGTTTTTGTTGTTGTTTGTGCATAAAGTGTTTCATGGTGACTAATGTGTAAAGAGTCAAATCCAGTGCATTGATTGCAGATAGATTAATTGAAGATGACATTGTGTCTGTGGTGATGGTACAGTTATGGAAGTTCACCATTTATTAACACAACGCCGACCTGAGGAAATGAGGTAATCTGTTTTTTGCACTCTAAATGCAGGCTGTGTGCTAAATCCATTTCAAAAAAAGAAAACAAGGCGGGGGAGAAAACAGCACCCTAATTCTAATGTGGCTAGATTGACATACAGATAAAGGGGATACAGTAATACAATGATGGCATGACAATCTTTCCACACATTTTATGGTGACAAATAATCAAAAATCCTTTTATCGATGACACATCAAGGAGCATTTAGTTTATGCTTCAGTTAATCCTGTTGACTATTTTGTGATTTGTCTCTCTCTTACTTGTTCCAATGTGCTATATTTGTCTCATAAATAACTGGATATTTTGCCTTGACAAATTGCTATACAGGCACAATCCTATTAAGGGATGCAGTGTTGTGTTTCCTGCCAGTGACATTCTGTTTGGGTGTTGCATTAGAGAACACGACTACTGTACTGTCATTAATGGATAATAAGAGTATTTCGTATTTTTAGACATTTCTTTTAGCACACCACTATTTTTCATTATCCCTTAACAATCCAGACTGCAGACTTTTGTTGTTCTAATGCGCCACAAAATCCTTTTCATCAATCAATCAATTAATTAATCCTTATTTATTCAGCATTTTACTAAAAGAGGAGGCATAGTCTTTTACCCCTGACAAATGAGCAGTGAAAACCACACAGTTAAATCATCAAAGACACTGTATCAGAGACCCATTTATACTGATTGAAGGGTTTTAATAAATGATTTTGAATGGTCAAGGACTGTAAGGATGAATTTACTGGTCAGGATAAAGTGTTTAACAGTTTGTGTCAAATAATTGAAATGTCAGTTATGTAAGCATCCATTAGTCAATGCTGTTAGATCAAGAAGTAATTTAATTACAGATCAGAGAACTATTTCTGTAAGCTACTGTCACATTGCAGACTGAAATCCTATTTGAATATTAAGCAAATTGTGTGAAGCTAAATGCACTGTGACATGACTTGTCCTCAAACTATTCTTGCATTGTCTTAGCCAAGTTCAGGTTTATTATCCATACATGCACATGACATACGGGGAAGTCAAAATGTTGTTCCTCAGCCAAATAATAAAGTAATTGTCATCTAAAACACAGTCTTGAGAGAAAGAGTGAGCACTCTTATATTTAGCAGTTACAACTTAGATGTAAACAAGGTTCAATGTGTTTTCTCCTCTTATAGTAAACTCGATATGCTGGTCGAATTTAAATTTGGTGCTCAAGCTGTTAATCCTCACAGCCTGTAGGAAGGAGCTTCTGTACAGTCTGGCAGAGGAGGTCCTGCTACTTCGGTACCTCCAGCCGGATGGTAAGGGGCTGAAGACAATGTGGCGGGATGGGAGGTGTCACCATTTTTAATGGAGTTGTTGTATGGAGGTGAGAGGTTTGCAACTGATCTTTTATCGCTGTTCACTCTTAGGTGAATAAAACTTTTTACTGTACACTTGTGCCCTGCAAGTGACATATACTTAGCCTTGGTAAAAAAAATGTAAAATTCATATTATATCCATAAAAAGTAAGTTGATTTTCATAATACGTCTTCTTGAATATGTGAAAAAAGTAATACTGAGACTTTTGTCATTCCAGTGGGAGCAACAGAAAGCCTACAGGATAAAATAGCTCAGGTGTTTAAAAATGAAAATAATCTGGAGGTGGCAAGACCTGAGGTAACTAGACCTCACCGCTGCTGGAGGCTGGTGGCTCAAGACTACTAGCATAACACAGCCGGATCAGCAAACAAACAGTCAGCTGTCTACAGCACTTGCATTATGGGTAATACTGGCTCCAGGTTTTGACAAGATAGTAGAAATGGAGGAGTAAATAAGATCATGTGATGCTGCAAAGTGTAGAAATTACAGAAGTGCAGTGTTTAATTTGCTCTGGGTTTAAAAAGCAACTGTAATCCAGATTAGCTACAGGTAGTGTAGTTCTTAAATGCTAAAATTCAGGGCATAACATGAACACAGGTTCTACATTATCTGTTCTATGCCTAGAAGATGTTTGTTTCACTAATACATAATTAGATTTTTTTTAGACATTGTGCTAATTTCCTGAATTCTACATTGAAATATTAATGTTACCTACAGACTACGTGACCCAGAGGTGTGGTGATGTGGTCATAGGTAGAAGGGGAAAAAAAGCACATTACAAACTCGACATCAATGCAGTGTGCCACCTGCGTTTCACTTCAAGCACTCTCCCTCACATCCGTCACAGAAAGTGGAAGGATGCAGCTGCAGGTGGTTTTGAAGCTGTTGTGGTTAGAAATAAACATCTTGACAGCCTGAAAACCACTCTTGTTGTCTTTGTTATGGTGAATCTGGTCTTTAAGGACACTTTTTGACATTTTGGACTCATGTCTTGCACCTGTTTTGACTCAGACATGAGTGAACATGTAAAGAGTATTAAAACTGGGATTTCTTCCATTAAATAGTCAATATCTTTTTAGGCAACATTAGGATTACTATTACTACTCATTCTTCAGTCTTTCTATGACTTTGTTCTTTCTTTAATTTCTTAACTAAACATTTTTTTCTCATATTTAAAGCTTGTGACATGTGTCTGTTTTTGAGACCTATGTTTCAGAATTTATTAGCATTGGTTTTGGTCTTGGCTGCAGACTTGCTGTACATAAATATGTGCGCCAATACGGTTCAGTCGAGCCATGTTG
The DNA here is from genome assembly GCF_900324485.2 of Mastacembelus armatus. Taxonomy (NCBI): domain Eukaryota; kingdom Metazoa; phylum Chordata; class Actinopteri; order Synbranchiformes; family Mastacembelidae; genus Mastacembelus; species Mastacembelus armatus. The sequence continues at coordinate 22,035,546 of NC_046648.1, read as the reverse complement.
TCTTTATGGAGCATCAACCTTCTCACCACCTTGACAGGCCACTATCTGTGCTTGGGTTACAGGCAGGAGAAGGCAGCGAGGTCCTGGAGAGCATTATTGAGTTTTCAGTGACATGAATTATGATAAATTATCAGTCAATAATTCAACATGTGTGTCAAGTAGAGTATATTTACAGGACCACCTGGCGCTGCCAGAATAGAGGTTACACTATAGGGAGTAAATAAATAATACAGTTTTTTTTTGCCCTGCGCTTTAATACCATTAAATATTCAGCTATTTGGATGATCAAATTTGCTGCTAAATTACAGTTTCCCTGTTGATAGGACTGGGAGGAGAGGTGGCCAACGGGTGCTGCAGTGGGAAGGAAACAACACAGCTATACACACACACACACACACACACACACATACACACCATCAGACACCCATATTCATGTCTGTGTGAGCTAGAATGATACACACAAATACATAAACAAGCTGTATATAAACACACAGACACACAAAAATGTATAAATGCACACACACAGCCCCAGGTGGCAGGCGCTGGCATACACTGCCTTACCTGATGATGTATGCATCAATGAGTGCATCTGAAATAATGTAATGTTTACCCGAAGAGGGCTGGTTGGAGCTCAGATTCTGTCTGAATTTTTCACACAGAAAGAGAGGATTATTTGATAAATAATATATGTATAAATACATTCCCAGCCCTCATGTGTTTCTCTGTTCCAGAATATAAAACAATGCTGTGACAAGCTTAATTTTCCCAGGATCTGCCCTTTGACAGACTGGTGCAGTTATTAGTATTAACCACAGTTAGAATTATCAGGAAAAAAACTGGCATCCCTAACTATGATGTGAGAATTGGTAAGCAAAATGAGAAATGAAGCAATTAGAGAGGTTCACATACATTATTTAGCTCTCATTAGCTTCCTGTGACACTGTAGGCTCCACACCAATGAAAAGTGTTGGCCAGGCTCAGGCAATTAGTAAAATTAGTGGCACAGGATTTGGCGTTGATTCAGGCCACATGGCCCAGAAGATACCAGACTGGTGTCAGTCATGTAATTTATAACTTTGCACATGAAATAATAGGTTTGAAAAATCACTGGGGCTACCAGTGTGTCAACCTGTATTATCCAGGCGACGAGGTTGTCCCTCGGTCAGAGGGAACAGCAGCAGCTTACTCCGATTTTTAGAGGAGTGCACTTTGCAGTCAGCCATTTTGTGTCTCTCTGAGAAAAACAGGGGACAGAGGTCCAAGCGGATGGTAATTAGCAGTCTGGGTTGTGTTTGTTTTCATTTTGCGCATGTTTGTGCTGATAAAGTTTGACTTGCCAAAAATCCCAGTCCCGTGCTGGATTCCGCTCAAGCTGTTCCCCAGCATCCTTCAGGAATGATGGGAAATCTTGTACACTGCCACTGGTCACAGCACAAACAGACGGTGGTAATCAGTGATTAGTGGACATGTTACAGTATACAGAGATAAGCCCACACCCCAACCCTTCTGAATCTGAATCAATAGGAGCACATGAAATACATAAATGTACATGTTTGGTGGTAGATATTCAATCATTAGCCAGCAAAATAAGCACAGGGGCTTTGTGGAAATCTATTTATGTCACTGCAATTGTACATTTGTATCAACTTCAAAAAGAAATCTTTAAAAAATGTTTTTGTACACAGCACAGACTGATGAAGAAACACAAAGCCATTTTGTTAAAACAGGCAATTTTACAACACAATTATGATCCCTTAAGGTTTTGAGCTTAAGGTCTGCAGCCAGCTTCAAATAACTGTAGGTCCACATCCAACACCAGAACAGCTAAATAACATTTTGCAGCCTCTTTATCATTACAGGGAAAAAAGGAAGGCAGAGAACAAGCAAACCAAATAAACAGGTGTTGTGTGCTTTAGAAAAAGCTAATGCTAACGTGTTCTGGAATAGAGAGGCATAATTATACTGTGCTGGATTATGGAAAACATTGTGCATGTTAATTACACCAGGTATGCTCATTGATTTTCTGTTATAATACTTAAATGTGTCATTAATAATTCATTTTGCTGCCAGCCCATTCCATTTTTCATGCACCTGTGTTGTTGATGTGAATGACGCTGTGTCATTGCTGGTGATGGCTATGTTGTTCATCATAGAAAGTCATTTCTGCAGTGACACCTACTTATTTGTCTTTTATGAGCCACTGACAATGTCCATATTGTAAAGAACAACTTTCCTCTCAGAGTGACCGGGTGCTGTTTCTGTTTTCTCTTTTCCCTTTGTGCTGCAGCTACAGTTTTCATAGGGTAGATGTTGCAAATGAGAACCTTACCAAAAAGGTCAGAGTAGCTGGTCTAAGTTAACTTAACTGTAAACCTGCCAGTTCTTGTAGTTAACCAAAAGTTATTAATGAAACAGTCGACTCTCCTGAGCTGCTGCTTCAACTATTCGGTCTGTGGACCTGACTTCCCTGTTAGCTGATTTCTCTCTCCTGTAAACCCAGCATTTGATGAACAGTAATTCCCTTGTTCTCGTCTTTTAAGAGCATTCCTCTCCTGTCATTTTTAAGGAGCATATCTTTCAGCGAGTGAATCTGTCAAACAATAGCAGAGAGACAAGCACGACAAGCAAACAAACCCAGAAACAACAGCAGCCACGGGCGCAATCAAGTTTGTCCTTGAATTTCCACACCTGTGAGCGCTGAACGTGGCATGGCCATTTGTGAATTGGAGGGAACGAGACATGTTTGTCCAGCATCAACTCGGCAGCATGTTTATCCCCTCGTTTTTCCAGCATTGTTTGTCTTTTCTTTGTGGAGCTGAAATGCTCAAATTGCATTTCTCTGATGTTGGTTCCCTGGAGGTGTGCGGTTGGCGGCAGGTGTCTGTGGAAAAAGAGAAAAGGAAGGGGAGAGAAAGAGGGACTGGAAGAACGATAAAGAAAAAAGACAGAAAGAGAAGAGAGAGTGTGAGCAAGAGAGATCTCCCACTCATCCTCTGATGTGGAGCTGAATTTATGCCGAAATGCCATATATGCTCTTTAGCAATGTAAATGCATGCTGATGAACTTGGATCTTGCAACAATATGGCACATGTGTCTTATACCGCAGAAACTTTTTCACAGTTAATTGTTTGGCAAAAGATGATAAACTAGTCAGAACTCCTGTGAGCAACATCCAAGTTATGGAAGTTTACAACAAACATGCATTTTATTTATTTATTTTTCCCTGAGGTACTACACTCTGACAAGGAAAATCCTGCTAAAAAGCATGAAATGTAGTGCTGTTTACTTGCAATAATAATTCAGCTTCCCTTATTTTATTTTCAAATCAATTAACTAACCTTGAGATGAGCTTTACTGCTGTGTGCTGTACAGTACAGCTCAATCCCCCCTCTCCCCCTCTACTTTCAAAGAGGCTTCTTCTCCAGACACTGAATAGCATATAATAGATATTGAACTGTAAATTTGAATTGAAAGCTCGGGTCATTGTGCCTCATTGACTTTCGACCACAAAAACCAAATGATGTCTTAGTTGAGAGAAATATATCAAAGGATATCAACAATTACGAGTCATAAACACGCCTGGAGACGTGCCTGGCGGGCGTATAGCAGCGGGAATTAGCATGTTGAGCTGATAAATATGCATGTAAAGACGCTCCCAGGGGAATAACATGCATGTGATTGATAGCTTTGGAATTGAAGGATGTATAAATTCCTTTTATTCTGGGGGTTGTGCTGTTGTACCGCCGAAATACATAGCACTTGTTAAAAGTTTTACCAACTTTATAATCCTTAATGCCACATCTGTTTGCTGTCTTTATAGCGCCTGTAAAACGTCATTAAATTATTACCACCAGCTGGCCTCATTGCACAATAACCTCACTTATCTGTTATTCTCTGGGAATACTTTTGATTTATAGACCCTCTTAGAATAAATGATATTTTATACATATGTATATATAAATAAACAAGGGGAAATGTGTTCCCTTAAATAATTCATGAGTTGTACTTTGAATAAGTTAGTTTATTTTTTCCAGCAAGTATGAAAGAGTTGTTTGTGGCAGATACAGATTGAAAGATGTTTGACTCCAGTTTGGACAGCAGGGCAGGTTTAGCTGCTGAGAGGAATCCTTCCAAAACATTTTACTCTTCTCAAATGGAAAGCATTTTATTTTGAAATTAATCAAAGGCTTTTTGAAACATCTTATACTATTTTTATGACAAACTATAAGATTTTACATATTATGAACATGGTGTGTGCAGTTTAAAATTTTGTCATCAATTATTCATTATCACCTGACATTAATTTAGTGTAAAAACTAACAAAAATTGTGATAGCTTTTCTGAAGTTGTTGAATCTATATTTAAATTGAAAACTCTCATAAATATTGGATGTTCTAAAGAATAATATCACATACAGTAGTCAGTTAATGCTGCTTTTCAACACATCATCACTCAACTCTAAAGAATTCCAGCACCCCCTAATGTCAATATGAAGATATTGAAATTAAATGGAAAAAATGGACAAACTGACAGTCATCGTTTCAGCACACGAGGACTCTGAGCAAAGCTGAAAAATCCGAAATGATTTCCAAACAAACAAATGCAACTCAGGTAGAGGAGATATCTCTGTGGCTATGCTGGTGCTTATAAATAGCACTCGCCCTGGAGTAGCAATAAAGGCTGTTTGCGTAGCTGCTATATGTTTAGTATGTAATGATATATTATTGCTCTAGGTAGTGGGAGCATGTCCTATGTGCTCGGTCCTCTTGGGTATAATTGCTTCAGAAGAGATAAACTGGGGAGAGGGAGAGAGAGGTAGAAAGAAGGGGTAGCAAGAAACGATATTAAAGATTAATAAGGTGTGTGTGTAAAGCTGTGACTCTCAAGAGTGATTCTTTTCATTTAGCTATAGTGTTTTATTTCCCATTGTACTTATTTTTCGCTCACTTTGAAATTTAGACTATTTGGAGAGACCCTCAAAGGCCTCGTTGTTGCTGCTGTGTAATGTAGAAAAGTGTGTTTTGAAGCTGTTTTAAAACAGTTTCCTGTCAGACATCACTCAGACAAAATGCTGGGCACAGTAGCAGAAATTAAAATTATTTTTGTTGTGTTAATTAATTAGTTTTCATGTCAAAAGATATATATTAAGTGTCACAGCTATTGAACACAACGCTTAAAAAAAATCACAAAATAATCAAAAGGGTCAAATCTATTTTTTTGTTTTTGTTTTTGTTTTTTTGTTTTTTGATTCACGGATAGATTTTATGGTCCAAAACTGCAATAAAATAAAATTATTTTGTGTAAAATAAAACTCTAAATGTCCACAATGTCTTATGCAGTAAATGAGCTACAGTGTTGTTGTTTTTCATAACAGATTTAAGTCAAGCTTTAAAGAGGGTTGTGCTTTTATACAAATATGACTATTTTCAATGCAAGAAAAGAATGTGTGGATGTCTACTGTAGTAGCTTATTGCTTTAAATTCCAATTAAAAAAAAGTAAAGCATCTGCACACATACAGTATATTTATGCGCACACACAGACACACACACACACAGACACAGACGCACATACACACAGACGCACATACTGAGAGTATCAGTGTGAAGCTCAGAATAAAGCAGCCTGTGAATTTGGCCAGGTTTCCGTGTCAGAAGCAGCCTGTATGTATGTATGCATTTGCAGGCTTTGGAAGGCTCTTTTTTCACACCCTGCTGTTTTCCCCTGATAATTTAATGTCCATATTCTTCTCTTCAGGCATTAAAACTCTCTGAAGTTCATTCACTGCCTTTGTACTCTATGAGGCTGCACAGTGGGGCTGCGAAACACACACCACACTCCGTAGGTCCTCTGTTGTATTGCCTACCGAGTGCCCAACCAATTACCAAGTTCAAACATGCAGCTATCACTCTGTTTTTGCTGCTATCCTCTGATTTGGCTACTGTTTGTACCAGACTTTTTTTCTTCTCTCTTTTCAAACTGAGCCTCTAATAGAGATGGGTGTTGATCATGGCATGTTACTCATTTTCACAGATGACGAGGCAAATATTCTAACTTCAAACTCCTACGCAGAATATTTTCTTCAGACTGACGCTCTCACACTGACAGAATAGTGTCATGTCAGTTACTAACTACTGACCAGTTTTTGTTGAAAGCTGGTGTAACAAGTGTCTTTCTTTCTGTGTGTTTCTATTTGTCGGTCATAAACAACAAAAGGAAAACACACTTACCACTAATATAAATTCTTTGCCATCTCTTTTGTTAAAAATTAGTCACTGTTGAAGTGTTTTTTTTTTTCAGAAAAGGTCTTTTTCACACACGTTTAATTTAAGTTCATGAACCAGTGTGCCACATTGACTAAAATGAAAATATAATGGAGCTGCACATCTAGATTAATTTTGTAAATGTGAATTCAACACATTAACTCATAAGTCATAAAATATCATAAGAAACAATTAATATATCAAAGCTCACTCCGGCTATTGTCTGCTAACATTAGGAACCTGAGTTAGTGTCCATCGTGGATATTATCTGAAAGAAAACAGAGGCAGACACAAACAGTTTGGTTATGATTTATATTTATTAGTATAAGGGCAGAAGTTAGCATGGTTAGAAAGCTTACAGTTGCATTCACAAGTGATGTTGAAGGTCAAAGTTTAATTAGAGTGATCTTTGCACAAAACACCAAGATCAAACAGGGACCAGAATCAGGTGCAATTCACCCCTTTCCACACAGACACTAGTGGGATATGAGTTGGTTATGTATTTGTAGTGGGTTTTACTGAAGAAAAGCAGAGCAGGAAGAGGGAATGCAGTTTTTCTACTGCATGGGTGATAATCCAGATCTTACACATCAGCCCAAGTATGAGACCACTTCATAGCTAACCAAATATATCATTATCAGTGTGATACAGAAGTGATAAGGATTTTAAAGGCTGGGTTAACAACATGCTCACTATAGGAAGCTAAAGTTGCTCCACAATAATGAGGCACCAGTCCAGTGCATTGTTCCCCACCACCATGTTCACTTGCTTCAAGGATCAGACCTGGGCTCCTTTGTGTACAGCAGTTTTTTCTTCTTCTATGTAGTAAAAACATTTATTTCAAGAGAGGAGGGTGGCTCATGATTTCCCCAGTGAGCCCCACATGGCCTGTAGAGATCAACCTGTCAGCACACCTGAGCTCCTCTGCACAACCTGGCCGTTCTTGCTGACTCCACTGCCTCTGTTTACAGAGACAAGACATGAAAAATGCAACAGAGGTCCTCGTCATTTGGCGTCTTGGGGTCCTGGGAAATCACCTGAGCCAATGCAGTGTAGTGCCAGCATCTTTGCTGGGCCAGTATCAATAAAAACTGGCTTTCTCTTATGGTTTCCTCTAAGTGAATGATGTGTCTCAGGAACTAAGATTTTGCATTTTTTCTTTGTAGAATGCCCCAAAGATGAATTACAGGAGAATCAGGCAGCACTGAATAGACCATTAATTTGATAAAGCTGAGTTTGAATGCTTATAAAACTATGTTGACAGCCCCAGGGAGTGTGACAGCTTCTTCAATTAACAATTGATGCTTATATAAGAACATCCGTCTGTAAGTTATTCATGATTCCTTGTGCCAGTTGTTGTCATAAATCCATATGTATGCAAGTTAATAGATTTCCATGGCTGTATGACAAGATTTTCCTTCTCCCTCTGACCTTGCCATATGCCATAAGACGTCTTTTTTGTCCAGATTCACTGTTTAATTATATCAGGCTGTTGTTTTCAGAATATACCTGTGAAGAAAAATGACCACAAACTATATGCAAACTATATTAATTATGCTCATGTTTTTACTTGAGAGGAAAATAAAATATTTTAATGAGCACAGGATGATGAAACATTTTTTTTGTATCTGTTGTCGACCGTGTGTTGAAATGTTAACATTATTGTTTTGTTTTTTATTTTTCAGCAAACAGCTGGCATATTTTGTTAAACTTATACTGTCCATTAACTCACAGCAAACAATATTCTGTTCTGTTATAAGAGATTCTACAAGAAGTACTAACAGTACCATTGAATGTACTCATTTACTCAACTCAATATAGACCTTTTTATTAGCATATTTCCAAGAACAGCTGATTGCAATCCTTAAAGCAGTAGTGAACCTTAGCTTTAGTCTGTATTTAACATAAAATGTGTACAGGGCTCAGCCATGAACAAACAATAATCTAAACTTTATGATCTTCTGTCTAAGTAGAATCAAACTTACCAACACCAATACAAACTCAGTAACAAGAATTTCCTCCTTCTGAATTGTTTTTTAGCTAAATTCTGGAAAAATAACTAGTTGGAGATGCAGTTTTTTCCACCACAATGACACTAAGAAGAACATATTTATCTTTCTCTGGAACCTGAAGAGACAAACAAGCTGTGCCAAGTGAAACACAGGCATTAACATGCACTTGTGTTTACAGGTTCATACAGTGACAGAAGGGTGGATGCATTTCATGCTCCCCCATCCTTCACTACACCCACCCACCCGCATATTAACTACAACTCCTGCGACTGCCGGCGTATTGATTTCTCACCCACCACCTCCCACCCCACCTCTTCTGTCTATTCTTAGGGACATAATGTCACAACACAAGCATTTTACTATTTAGCGTGAAAGAACAAAGAATTTGACACAGTCACCTCACACATTATTAAGGCATCAAGTTTACTAATTGTGGGTTACACTTGAAAAGTGGATTTGCAGTTTATTAACTTGAGAAATGCAAAATGTGGTGGACAGGTGTGAATCTTAAAAGGAAAAGAAAGACAAGTTGTTGCATGTGTTGCTTTGTTGTCATATAACTGATCTCAAATATAAACCGGAAAATAGGAAGAAGAGAATCATGTTTATTTTAAACATAAGTTTATTTTAAAATATTTTTAGTCCATTACTCCTCCATTACCCTGTAACCTAACACATAGAAAGTAGGTTTTATCCGTCATGATGCAGTCAGCATTCATTTTTACTGGAGTCAGCTGCACTAAATACGAGGTGCTGTGTAATTCAAAGAAACGAAGATATACATTTTTATTCCCAATGCTGGGAATATTGGCATGTGAAGTAAATGCATCATTTTTGTCCTTGGCACGCCCTACCAGTATCAAAAAATGCAATATGACAGAGAGCAAGGTATGTCGCTAACCTCGTCACAAACAAGCACACAGTGGGTAAGTCCAAATACCCTCAATGCATCGACATTTCCTTGCATGCATCCGTGTCTTTTCTTGAGTCAAAGACTTGAGATGCCTTTATCTCCAGTCCTTCCACCAAAGATGGTCTTGTCGCTCCTTGCTCCTCAGTGCAGAAATAAAAGCCTCGTGTTCAAGATGGCAGACAAGAACATCTTCTGGATGTGAGGAACAAATGACTAAGGGAATTGGGATGTACCAGCGTAGCACCAAAATCTCACCTCAATTGACAGTTCACTGAATTCCTGGCAGACCTGTGATCTGTTGGATGTCTCCTCATGCTGAAGTGATGTACATGTGATAGTAGTAACAATGACAGTATTTGTCTTAAAAATATGCTGTAGCTACAACTGTTTAAATGTCAGGCTCTCTTACCTACAGTAGTAACTGTGGAGAGTCCAAGATGCACAGTCATATGTTTATATGTTTATAATTACAGTATAGTAGTAGGACTAGTTCTGCAGTACATGAACAATACTGTTTCTTTGTTTGTTTGACTGGCTTCTTTTCCATGGGACCTTCTAGTTTTAGCCTTTTGTTTTGTATCCATCAGTTGATAACACTGTTTTCAGTCAAACCGTGTGGCTTTTATTAGCTTAATTAGTTAGTAAAGTGCTCGCTGGCTTAAAAACCTTCGCTATCAGAATTTGAAAGAGATGAGAATTTTATAAAATGATAGTGGTTTTAAGCAAGCTTTATTTCTGTATTGTGGTCATTGTGATGTGACCCAATATAAAACGCATCTATTTTGATTTTCACCTTGTGTAGATTTATTTCACTTTGCATTTGTTGTACCATGGCCTCACTCTCTAAGCACAGCAGAGCTTCATCGGTACACCTGTAGAGTGCACTCATCAGATCATATCAAATGCTGTCTTTAGTGAATACAGACCTTCCCACAGTTTCAACAGCTTGTTAATCATGGCTGTTATCATATTATCCCATGTCAGCTCCATTTATCCTCAACAAACAGCAATGTCATTGCTTCTTTGAGGAAACAGCAGTTGCGACAGTCTTGTTTAGAATAACGTTTTACAGTCAGTTTTCAGTGACACTGAAATTAAATCTATTCATGTGACTTTCCATACGGGGGGAAAAAGATGCTTTAAGCCTGCAAATTTTCAGCTGACTGAAATATTTAATAATCCCATTCCCCTTAAGATCAGTTAGTTTGGAAGTTAGCTGGCAGCCATTTAACAAACAGGTTTTATTGCACCACAAACAGAAGCTTTTTTTCTTTTTCTCACTGAAAGAAGCAGCTTTACCAACTTTCCAAACCGGGTGTAAAAACTAGAGCGTGACAGCTACATTTAAATATGAAATAGCTGCCGATTTGGTTTCAGACACCTTGTACTGTATGCAAACAAAGCCACCGTTTCCACCAGAGAAAAGAGAATGCATTTAAGCACCTCTTTGTCGTTGTTCAGAACTGTGTTCCCTTTGTTTCCATTTTGCTCTTGTTTTAGGGGAAAAGAATGGGATGAAATATTTTTAAACAGTAATTACCTGGCTGGGATCCGACATGCAGGGATTAATGGGTGACTGCGGAGCACCAGGTTCAGCAGTGTTTTGGAAGGTAAGGGGATATGTGGTTGTGTGTGCGATGGAGTGGCGGCGGTGGTGGCAGTGATGAGGGGATGCCGAACACAGAGAACCAGAGACTGGCAGAATTCTGCAGCAAGTGTCTTTTCTTTATCCAAGCTCAAGTCACTGCTTCACGCCAAGTCTGTCACAAATGAACAAGACAGATTTAGCCCTCTCGCCTCATCCCACTCCTTCCAAATCCATTTGCAAAATGTCTGTTTTCATGCCTCCTGAAACAATATTGTTACATGTTTGGGGTTATTTTTACCTTCTTCACTCTGGCCTACTCTGTCGCACAAGTCGAGGTTTTACTAAGGAGTCGAGCAAATCTATCATTGTGCTTTGTTCAACACCCTGTTTTGCATGTAATTGACAACCACAAACTATTTATGATCAGTTCATATCACCACAAAGCACTTAAAACTGCTGCTCGGCCAAGCTTACCTCACTGAAGTTGAAGAATGCTGCAGTGCACTTTGCGCTCAGAACTCAATTAAGCATGTCCTTGGAGTGCAATATCTGTGGATTCTTTAAGTCGTTTGGATAGTGCAGAGAGGCGATGAGGTGCACTTACAGATGGCGTGCGACTCAGACTATAATTAAACAGATCAGTGTCTAATACACACTCTGATATCCAGCAGCAGTACAGCCAAATCTCTGTGGGAAGAACTTCCTGAGGTTCTCAGGAGCTTCCGAAGGTCGCTGCAGTCACTGCAGAGTCAACAGTAGTTTTTGCTTCGAGCTGCTAAGACTCTGTAACCTAAATGTGATCTATAATTTTTTAGTTTTCAGTGTTTCATGACCTTCAGTAGCATTTGCTAATGTTTTACTTTGATACTGTAGCTTTGGATACACTCAATATTAAAGTCTAATGCAGTTTTGGGCAAACAAATATATTTTGTTTAACTGGGTGACATTTATTCTGTAACAGTGAATAATGTGTTTTGATCTAATTTTGAATTTATTTTATTTGTCAAGTACAATAAACTTATGAGAATTAGTTTTGTTGAATGCTGATCCATTTTAAAACAACTTCTGTTCTGTTAGGAGAGCAAGTCTTATTTTTTTAATGACATTTTCTTTTTTGACAAAATTTGTCTATTGCTTACTTAGCTTCAACCAAAAAAGTGAGTGGCTCTTAAGGCCTTGACGAGATGCCAATGAGGTCCTCAAACAATGAGGTCTTCTGTACACCTTTAATGCCATCTTAATTCCAAAGAGCAGCTACATCAGGCTCTTGTTCGATCCCATTCCTATTTTTTTTTTTTTTTACTATAGGTAGTTCAATACATGAAAAAAATGACAAAAAGGAAGTTGTAATGTTTATACTGATGGTGCTATGATACAAAACTTACTATATTACTGGGTAATTGTATTATCACAAGCTCTAGCCTAATTACCAAAAAATACAGGTTTTGGTCCAAAGGTCATATTAATTTAAAAAGCTAAGGCTTTGTAACTGTATATATTTGCTTGTTCATACTGAGAGTAATATGTGTTTTTCAGGGAAATGTCTTATTATGCTAACCTAATTGATGCTGTTTGGTCATTTAGTTTGACATTATTAGCATAATGTTTTGCAATGTAAGGTACATTGTGTCATTTTTTCTGAAATCTAATTTAAAATCTTCTTAGTTCACATTATTATTAGTCAGAAGTGTCGGGTCGTGAGCCAACAGAACTACAATCATTCACTCTTCACTCTAAACGGTCACATATTAGGAAATGAACGTGAACTGTTACACTTGGTTCAGTGAACTATAGAACAGTTCGACTTGCTGTAGATGGATGTTCATATTTAGTAGCAGCTGATCTATGTAAGAACTACTATGTGTGCTGCAATGCATTTTAAGCATATACACTGTATAATAGATGTGCTTCCTCTAGTGTGCCTCACCATACCATGGGGTAGCTAGCAGCGAGTCAGGGCTGTACTAAATGATTTATGAATGCACACAGGATTGTGGAACTGAAAGTGGAATGGTGCCAAACAGAGATGTGTGAAAGTTTTAATGCAAATGAATATTCAGTAAAAATATTACACCTTTGATAAGTCAACATTGATGTTTTTAGGGCAGTTTTGCAACACAGGGCTCAGCCTTAGAATGAATCATGATACAAAGACCTAAAAATGATTTTTGAATTAATGTTGGATCTTAAAGGCTTTATTTGTCTTATTTGAAGGTTAGATAAACCAAGGTACTTGATTTAGATTGAGAAAAAAACAAAACTGCTAAAAGTTTTTCCATGATAAACGCATATGGAGTATACCAGTGAATGATGCACTTAAATCAAGGTTGGAGCTTAATGTCCTTTTCATCTGTAATTCCAAGCTAATGAATCAAATTCATTAATCATTTTACAATATGAGATGTCATGATGTGTGAGGGGTTTTTTTTTACCTTCAATTTTTATTTTCTTGGCAGAGTTTGAAAAGACAAAACAAAGCTGCTGAAAAGAGGGAAATCAAAGCACATATGGTGGGACTGTTAAGACTTGTGAAATTGTCTCGCCTGTCATTTGAACAGAGCCCAGGAGAAGTTTCAAGGTTGTCGAACGCTTCATGAAATCTACGAAATGCAACAGTTCAGTAGAAGTTGCTCTTTATGTCAGTTGTTGAAATTCTATGAATTTGATGAAAGAAATGTCATATGACATTTACTTTGTCTGTAGTTTAAAGTTCAACTGATTTTCCTTTAGCATTTTACAGTTCAAAATGACAGTTTTTAGTGTTTTATAACCATCAGTGGAGGAAAAAGCAAGTTTTAGTAATACAAAGTACTTTGCCTCCAAGTTTTTTATTTTCTTTGTCAATAAAAACTGCTGTTGTTCATCACAGAAGCAGGATAAATATTCTGGATTTATATCAGGTGATAAAGCAGCAAGTCTCATAACATGCTCCAATAATCTACCTGCTCTAATTACAAGAGCAATCATAAAATGCCAGAATGAAAAGCAATATAAACAAAGCATAACATTCAAGATGACGATATTGCACTGATTAATATAGCAGTGATGATGTTTGAAGTCATTTCTGTATTTAATGTGGATACAATGTCAAAACCTGTACACTGAATTTTAAAAGTGATTTTACTTGTGTCAATTTATGCAGTTTAATCTGAAATAAGACATTTTGTTAATGACAACAAACAAAATGTGACAAAGTGCTTAATTAAGACAATGGTAAAGATAATGTCTGATCACAAAAGATGAGACAGATATTTTTGTCAGCATGTCTTATCCAGCAGTCTGGCTGATAAGATCAGAGTGAAGCCTTAAGAAATAATACATCTTAGGTAGGGTGAATCAAGATCAGTATTAATCTGCTCTATGCCATATGCCAGTATGAATCTAATAGACTGATAATCTCGCTTCTCTCTGCTGGAACCAATCTGTGCGCGATAAGGAGCTCACATTTGGGGCCAATCAGCTGCATTGTCACATGGAACGCAAACATGAGAATATCTCCCATTAAGATCTGAAAACAACAAGGAAAAGCCGGCAAAGCAATGAGAACACAAGAGATGTGCAGATACACTGCGAGAAGTGATAGCATCTACGTCTGCTTTGAGCTGTTAAGTCACCTTAAACACATCTAACTGTCAATGTGGTGTTTTTCAACTTAAATTCAAAAGCGGAAATATGAAATAGTGTTTAAAGGCCCACATTTTCTATACCATGTGGTTTGATTGAACTTTTTCAATAATACATATGTATAAATTTATTCTTCATACCTTCAGGTTCACCTTCATCTTCGGTATGTTTACGCTGCTGACCCTTATTTGACATTTTCTTTGATATGATCGAACAGAGCAGTTTCCTCTTTTCCTCTTTCTCCATTATGGAAAAATTATTAACATCTGCTACACAGACATCAGGAGAAGTCATGCATGTCTTAATGGCCCCTTGTTTAGTCATTTATGGGTAAGCATGTCATTATTTCAGGATTTATGATCAACCAGATAGAGAATGTATTCTCCCATAGTTTCACCTAGCAATTATTTATTTTGATTTTTATGGCAACAAAGTTTCCTATCCTCCCTCACTATCCAATTAATGCTGATGATCAAGCATGTCTTAGTGCTTTAGCTGCTTCAGCTTTTGTTTTTATCTTCGTTTATGTCCTTTGTTGGAATGTAAAACATTTTGTGATGAGCCTGTTTTGGTGAAGTAGTGTATTTATAACTTTGGAGTGAAATGTACAGTATATCCAAGGACAGCCAGAGAATATCTAATATCCATATTTATGTTAAAATCCTTTATGCAGAGTTCATCCAAATCTCTAAAGTACATCATTTTCTTTTTCTAGACATATCACTCTATGAAGATGATTTTTGGTTTTACTGTGTGTGCCGAGATATTACTAGATGTACCTCTCAAGGTATTTATGCGTTTCCAATAAGTGTTTACAGTGAGGTTACTGAATTTTCCATAGTAACACAAATATGAAAATCTCCATTCAGAGAAAGCTGGATTTGTAACTGTTAGATTGCTTCTTCTTTCCCTTTGATATCCTACAATCACGTTGTGTCCCAATTCCACACTAAGCAGGTTATGAGTATGTAGTAAGTTCACACGTTAAAGTGTGAGTGGTGATGAAATACACTACTGTCTACAACACAACAGACAAAAGAGCTTGAGAAGCTGCTGCACTCACAGCTGCAAAAAATTACAATGAACAGGGAATAAGGGTAAGACAGCTCCACAAAGATGTTGGAAAACTAAACAAATAAGATAAAAATATAAAACAAACATTTAAAAAAAACATTTGACATATAGGTGAAGTTCAATTGAAAGTAACATCACATTGTTTGTTGGTTGTATAAAACTACATATCACAATTTGATGTTTGTTGGTTGTATTAAACCATATAACTATATATACTATTTTTATTTCTAGAATACTAAACGGATCAAGTATGGAGAAAAATATTTATAGTGCGCTATTGTGCTTTGCACGGCAGGCACACTAAATAATAGTATGACAAAACTAACAGTATATATTGAAGTGCAATTAGTAGTATTGGTGTTGTGAAATTAGACATAGCTACTGAATAGCTGAACAGGTAATCTGCTACATGTGTCCAGTTGTTGTCACATTAACCCTCTGGGGTCTGAGGGGGTTTTTGGGGCCTGGACAGATTTGGACATGTCCTGACATTTGTGCTTTTTTCAGTGTCTTTTAAACTTGTGGTTTTGTTGTTCTGTCATTTGTAGGCACTAACAGTCAAAGGTGCCAAGTGCATCTTTTAAAACAACTAAATATACAGCGTGAAGACAGACCCACAGGGAGGTGACGTGGGCAAGTAAAAGCCATGCAGCACAGGTTATTAATATGTAGCTTTCCCCTGACACACACCCACTCACACTCACACATATTCCTGTGTAACAACATCTTGCACAAACCTTTTCTGACATTCTGTCCCCCTGCCCTGGAGCAGCCCTGAGGAGACTGCCTCAGATCAAGGTCATCACATCACTCAGTCCCTGAAGCTGCAGCTAGAACAGTCAATGAATGTTGTAATGCCTGAAAACAGCCCTTACATCTACGGATGACGAGTGTCACTCCAAAACGAGACCTGACATGAAGAGCACCTGCTGCTTCAAAATGGTTGAAAGCACAAAAGTTTAAACAAATGACTCTCTAGACGATCTCAGTTGACAGAATAAAACCATTTGTACTCATCCTCAAGGTTGGTGGTGATTTTTTTATTTCAAAATTCAAAATTAACCCAGAATTTCAGAGATAATTTCCTTAAATCATCATTGCAAGCTGAAGAGCTCAGACGAGTGTTCTCTCAGTGACTTGAGCCAAAATGAGGATGCACAGAGGGTGTGTAGGGGGTTTCACTGCAAAAGCCACCATCTGGTGTGAGCACGTGGTGTTGCTCACCATGACCAATTGTGTCATTAGATTATTGAATAATTAGAGGAAGGATCATGTCTACCCAGAAAACATGCCTTTCAAGTGTATTAGTGGGTAAGACTGAGGTCTCGATCACAAAGAGCTGTATGGTATCTGCAGAAATATGCTCGGAAAATAACTCTGGGCAAAGTTTGAGACAAACAAACTCCTGTAGCTTCCATTAACTCAAAATGACAATAAAACACTTTGTTAGAGTAGCTGTCAGGCCCTTAATATGAGAATGTAAATCCCAGTTTCCCAGTGTAGTCATCATATCTCCCTGTGAGTGGAGTATCCCCGTTGAGTTGAAGGAGGACTTTAAATGAGTCTTAAGTTGCTTTGGGCAGTGAGGAATGTTTTATTAATGAAGGTTGCACTTTGTCTCAGGTGAAATCGTCTCTAAAACGTCAAGAGACTGCCTTTGAAGCCACCCACTGTTACAACACCAAGCTAAGTGGGTTTTCTCCCACTTTAGATCATACATTTACTATTTAACTCTGGGAAACTGTGGTTTAGGAACTTTCTTTGTGGCCAGGTGGGACAGCAGAATGAAAATAAGGATATGTATGAAATCCCAGACTCTTATAAAGAAAATGAGATTAGTGTGAGGAGGCACTTCTCAGATTTAAGTCTGAGTCAGCCACAAATCTCAGATGGAAGAGTGATCCCAAAATGAGATATCCACCACTTGAAAAGATTGACACCTACAGTACTCCTACAAAATGGTTGTTGGCATGAAAATAAAGCATATTTATGGTCTACTATTGATTTACAAACCATTTTTAGATAACTGATTCCCATATAGCTTGATTTCATGCTGACTTGAATTAACAATTCTTGCTGTTTCCATGCAAGATCTGCAGACCTGCAGGAATCATCAGATCTCACTCTCATTTGACATACTGGAGCTAGAGGTAGAAAAGTTATTCCCAGAATGCCTTCCCTACAAAACAGTCATGTGACAGTATAAGTATACCACATGGGCGGTCTTTGCTGCACATATATTCATGGTATGCAATGTTTAAACTTTATTTATGGCGAGTTGCTTACTATCTCAGAGTAACACCCCTATTTAATTTGTACAAATTGCAAGGAGGGTGATAAAGAAACAAAACTGTCAGCTAACATAATTAGTACAGTGTAGAAAATCAATACTGTGCCAGTGTGTAATAAGTCTGATCCCATCAGAGTTCATTTAACACAGTTACCCTAGGTTTCAAGGCTCCTTGCTGTATGCAACTCTAATATTTGTTAATAAAATCACAATGACAAAGTATTTAATAATGCTGATCGTGGACAGCAACACGTCAGTATTATCACACTAATTTAGCCTGTTTAAAAAATATACAACACTTTCCCAGAATGCATATAAATTGTCACAGGCACACGTTTTTGTTTGTGGTTATCTTTCATAAACAGATTAGACATGTTAAACTTTTATTTCTGTGGGGTCATCATACCGGAAGCGAAAAGAAACGGCGCGGTGTAGCTAGGTCACAAACAAAGATGGCGAACAGAAGTTTCGGGATACTTTGCAAACGGAAATTTAAAATATTTCACGTTGCTTTGTGGAAGTTCAACAGAAAAACGTGTGTAATTTCGAAAATTGTACTTCACCATCGTGTGGACATTACTAATGTTAGACTAGTTTAGACCAGTTAATAACCAGTGTTTTCACCTGGGGAGTAGGCTTGTCGCTAAAGCTAACGTTATCAGGTAATAATAACGCTAACGCAGGTTTTTGCTAGCATGATTAAATTTGGAGAAACCATTGCCACAAATGTCTACTGGAGGATGTTTTTACATGGATTTACGGTCCCGTAGCCCAGTACAAGATTCTGGTTTGAATTAAACCTGTTTTTGGCCACCAGGTGTTCCACAAGTCCATCTGCAAAAGACATGAAAATGGAGGATTGGATATGTAACATCTGATGGACGGACAAACTACTGGACAGAGGTATGTTACAAAAGAAACGGTGGTCAATTAATTTTCATGGCTGTGATTATGCAAAAATAATTTTATGTGTGTTTGAATGATCTAGTTGTGTTTTTCAGCTGTTTAAAAGCAGTAAGGCTGGGAATAATATTTTTTTTCACTACAGTTTAATTTACTTGTTGTGAAAGTCTGCACATTGTCCAAAAATAGAGAAAACTATACATTCTAGTTTCCCTAGAGTCCAAGGTCACATCTTCACGTGTCTGCCATCCTTTGCTTCTGAGTTGTAGTGGTATGCCTAATTGTACTGAATAGCACTCGAGTAAATGTACTTAATTACTTTTAACCTCGGCTAATTAAGGTGTACAAGGCAGAACACTACATTTATTTATTGGCTCTAAAATGTAGTTGGTAGTTACCAAATTGAATTATATCTCAGTAAAAATGTGATTAAATCAAAAAGAAAAAAGTATTATTGAATTGTGTTCTGAGTGCTGTTGATTTAAAATTACCTATTCACCCCTTTGTGCTATAATAGTGTAAATGTAATGGTTCAGTGTGCTGGTTTCCAAGTGCAAATGCATTCTTCACTAACATTTGACAGTTTGTGGTTTATGTTTGATCACTGATGTTTTGTTGCACCTGCAAATCAGGAAATAATGCATATGGTGCAGTGACCTTTTTGTTTGTTTTTGATGTGGTTTTGGTGAATGCAGTGAATGTGACCCTGTTTGTACTGTATGCCCAAGTGATGAATTTCAGCCAATTGCTTTTCATTGGCCGTGAAGTCCCACAGTTGATTGTTTATCTTGTTCGCTTTGCATGTGTGAAATGCTGCCCTTTGCTCATGCATGTCCTTAAAGATGTGTTTATGTGTACACAGTGTTAATACGAAATAGTCTACCTAAAACTACAACAAATTAAAATTGTTGCCATGGTTCATATTGTAGGATCTTATTCATGTCTTTAGTCCTGTGTGGTGACATTCTGGTCATGTGCTGAGTTGTTTTTTTTTTTTGTTTTTTTTATCCCACCAGTTTATTTATAATAGTGAATTAAAGTGGCAGGTCTAATGTCTGTTATCTTGTCATCCGTTCTGCCCTGAGATGCATTTGACAGGCTGTCTGACTCCTAGTCACACAGGTTTTATGGCATTTCAAGCCTCTCGTTGAAATGATTTATGTGGTTGGCACAGATGTTGCTCAGATCCAGATTTTTCATTCAATTACTGAATCTATCTTGCTGTTTTAATTATGGCTATGAAAAGTCCCATATCCCTCCTCTTCAGCTGCACTCTTCAGCCCATAATAAGGCCCTGAGATAATGTGACCATCCATGCTGCTGTCAGGTCCTCATTCCCTTTCTTCCTTCTGTTTGTTGTTGAGTAAGCAGGTTCTAGTAGTTGGAAGGTTGTACTGTAGCTCACCAAAACCGCACAAGTTTCTGAGTCAGACATAAAATGCCAGCAAGGACCAGAGTGTGGTGCATAATATACTGCCTTTCACACAGTGATCTGATACTGCTGTTTTGAATTTATGTGGCATCCTGCTGTCCATGTGTGTCAGATTTAAGTACCACGTCAGTTTAATTATGACTCTAATTTACTTACGTTAGGAAAAAAGGAATGTCTGCTTTTCTTCTGCAATGCTCCAAATACTGTGACAGTGACATTAGCTTCTCTTATGTAGGCTACAGCTTCTGTGCTGAATATTTTTTGTACCTAAACCCTTGGCTCAAATTATGACAAGATGTGATTGCAGTATTACTAATAACAGAGGTGTACATGGATGGGGATACGTGTAAACATAACCTGTATGTTTACAGTTGTGCAGTATATGGATATTTTAAAAGCTTAAATATGTTAAATACAGTGGTATTACTCTTTATATGTGCAACAGTGGAATATTAACAGTGATAGCTTTATTATATCAACTTAACGTTGTTTTTTATTTGCCTAATAGCCCATAATGAGAACAGTAGAAGTTTGTTCAACTCTTTAAATTGGAAAGTTTATGTGTATCTAATGTCTATATAAGTATTTTTTTTTTATTAAGGTGCTGTAGCTGTATGGGTAGCAGTACAGTTATACAACAGGACTCCAATTTTATTATGCCACTGAATATGTACACAGCCTTCAGTACCAATAAACAACCACAATAAAAATAACTTTTTTATGGATTGAGATATCTGGATCTAGTCTGCAGTGTAAAAGTTTTGGAATTTTGTTCAGAAAATGTTATTGTCAGCTTTTTTTCCTGAAGTGCCGGAATTTTTCTGTCACTCATTTTGTTTCAATTAACGGTGTCACTTTCTTCAAAAAGTGGCTAACTTGTTTAGAGGCAAATCTCATTCATTTCACTCCAAAGTTTGTAACACTGCACTCTGTTCATCATTATCACTTTGGCATCTTTGAAATGATGTTCAAACATCCACAGAGCATTACTCTTGACAGTCAAATGCCAGCTTGTGTGGCATAACAAGATGACACATCTTAAGTTGATAAGATAGATAACAAGATGCACATCCTCAGTTGTTAGAAGTGCACACCAGCAGCCGTAGTGGTGCTGCACTCATCTGAAGCTCTCTCCTCTCTCTGTCCTTGGAGGATCAGCTTGGCGACACACTCTACCTGTTTTTTTTTTTTTTTTCTCTGAGGTTTTGTTTTTCCTACTTAAGTGGCTGAGCTCTTCTCCATGGTTCCAGCAGACCTCATGCATTTTTATTGCCATCTGGAGAATACCAACAGGTCTTAACAAGGGGGCTCTCACTGTGAAAACTGCTTACCATGGAGATGGACTCAGTCAACTCAACTCATTTGACTAGCTGTGACCTAGTATGTATTTGCATGTCAGTCTGTTTCCTCATGTGCATTTGTTTGCATGTGTGCATATATTTTTCTTGGGCAAAGCGAGTGAACTCTTCGTATATATGCATCAAAACATTTAGTTTGTGTTTAAATAACACACAAGCACAAATAATTCTTGTGTTGTCCCTCCTGCCTCAGCTCCTCCCTTTCCCAAGAGCACCAGAGTTTGATGGGCCATCCAAGACGCCAGTTGACATTTTGTCCCCAGTCCGACCGGATGCTACATAAAAAATTCACTCAGGCGCGAAGCCAGTAGGAATACCCAGCTTCCCCACCCCCAGTGTGTGCCTCTCAGTGGGGAGTGCAAGGTGAGCAGAACTTGAGCTTGTCATGGCTGCACGCCTCTGACAAACATAAGTAGATGCTAATGGCAAAATCGTGACAGAGCAGAGTCCCACCACCATATGGCTAATTGCCACAACAATATCCTCTGTGTTATTAATCACGTTTTCATAGTGTGCCATGATAATTGGAATAATTAGGAGGGGAACAGGCACTGGGATGCCTCTGCAACATCCCTTGCTTAGAAAAAATTACAAACCCAGCAAAAAATATGTCACTTTCTCTTCCTTGTCAGACCATGTTTGGTCGTCCCTTCTGCCCAGCAGCATCCTCATTCACCTTCTTCCCCTTTCTTTTGCCTCATGCTCCCTTTTTTTCTCCCTCTTTCCTTATTCTCTTGTTCCCTCAGCCTCCTTTACCACACTAATCACCCTCTAGCTCCCTATTTCCCTATCTTGTTTACAGTTTTACTGTGAAAAATGGAGTTGATAATTAATGAATACAGTGACTATCCTGTCATGGGGACCTTGACTGTGAGTAGTTCTGGTGTGGCGGGAGCATTACAGGTAGCTGAATGAGGCCACATGCCCCACTGAGTCTGAACAATGAGTGTTTGTGGTTAACCCTTGCTGTTATAGCAGTTTTTGTACAGTAGTGGTGGATGTCACCTTAAGAGACAATTTATTCTAATGTAGTGGTGTAGTTTTTCTTTTTTTGTGGAAAAAATCTCAGGTCAGTGTCTTCATAGTTACATGATTATTATGGCTTAAAATATATTAAATGCGTAATTCAGTCAGTTGGACCTGAAATACAGTCAAAGATTTTTTTGTTAGAGATTCCAGAACTTCATAATTCAGTGGATACTCCTCAAGCACTTCTCTTTTAAGCATCCTGTGGCTGTGATTTACTGTCCAGCGATCCACTCTGCTGTTTGGCCTATAAATCTCTGTTTATCCAGACACAACCTGAGCAACTCAGTGATAGTCCAGGCATTTTGAAAAACCAACTTTATTGATTCTGACAGCAAGTCAATCAATAGGGCATCTGTAGCATTAGAAGCCAATTCCAGTTATCTGGGCTCCCTGTGCCAAAATAGTCCAAGAGAGCAATTCAACTTTTCTGGGCAAGTCCTAATGAGGATGTCTTTGCTTGAACTGTGTGACCTCTATCTGAAAAATAAACAGCATGAGATACATGGATGGAGACAGAAAGTTGTAATAATGGACAGGCAAAATGAATAAATGGGCAGAAGTATGCAGTAGTATGGAGTCATATCGATGGTCATGGCAATGATTATGATAAGAAGATCTTGTTTTGAGTACCATTCTCTGTTTAAAGTCAAAGCACTTCACAGATACTTGAGGCTGTATTACCGTCACTGTCATTGGCATTTTTTTCATTTAGGGGTTGTTTTTGCCAAAGTGGATTCAGTGTTGTGCAGGTACTGCTGATACAGGGAGTGGGATTGTTTGGGAGTAGGGTCTGCAACAGTAAGTCCACATAAATTTCCTCGGTTTTAAAATGTGTGGCAAAAACTAAGCTATATGCAGTTAGGTTTTGTTTGTTTACAGCAGTTAGCTTTTTAGCCTAACAAGCTTCCTCTGGTTAATTTATAAAGGCTCTTTGATGGCAGACTGCAGGAAAAACCGAAATGATCACTTTTATGTTTAAGTCAATGTGGGTTACATTTAATGTATGTTTTGATAAATTACTCTTATTGACTTTTTACTTTGGAAGGTTTCATTGCATGTACAGTAATGAATATAGTCATTGTCAATACAAGTAATAAGTTTCACTTCATCTGATGTCATGTTCCCCTCCTCGGCCTCTCTGCCCTGTGGTCACTGTGTGTGTGGAGGAGCTCAGCCCTGCCCGCGGTCAAACACCTAAACACAGAGAGAGAGAGGGAGGTGAAGCTGCATGCGCCATAAACACCTAAACCACATTTTACAATCCACTAATTTTCACTTGCTCACTTGCTGGTCTTTTCAAGTACCAACAAAGTGTTCCTAGTCCTTACATATTCAGTGCCGGTTTAGAAGTACTCTCTGTTGGAAATGGCACCCAAACAGTTTTTCACATTAGAACAGTATGTGAAAGAAATACTCCCAGTATAGGGCCTGGCAATGATCTCTGTTGGCTCCAAAAAAATATTTTGACATATTACATACCTAATTAATCTATTGAATTAGGGCAGAAAAAATATTGAAATGAATTAAAATACATATTAATGTGGCAAAAAATTATTTACTGAAATTTAGTAATAAATAAAAAATGTTTGTTTTCCTTAACATCAGGATAGATTTTTTTTTTTTTTCTTATTGGTTGAATTCCTTCAGGCACTACCTGACAAATTGCGATTTGGTTTAATGGCACCTCACTAGTCAGAGCCATGTTTTCCAGTGTGGAAACATACATACATTTAAGCTGAATTTCAAGGTAAATGTCACTCGACCGCTTCCTTTGTGACACAGTAGATTCTGGAAATGTATTTGCTTTGCTTTAGTTTGTAAATATTTTTTATGAATACTATTCAGCAGATTTTTCAAGTATTTTTTAAAAAGTTGGGTTGGAAGAGGTTTGCAAAATCACTTGTTGTATATTATCATTTCACTGTTTTCTCTAATCACTCAGAGGGTCTCTGTAATGACTAGACTCTCCATTTAAGCAATTAGCCTCTCAAGGGCACCCTGTTAACACCATTCACACCTCCCTCAGTATCGCTTATCAACACTTCAGATGATAACAGTCAAAGACCAAGCTATTTTTTCACTCTCCCCTTCCCACTCATTCAGTTTTCTTTTTCACAACTAACTCTCTTTCTCCATCATTCTCTCACTCTGTCATGTAGCTTCCATGCATAACAACACACTTGCAGACCTGAACATTGAAGCACAGATGCCCACACCTCACCAGTCTTGGACTGGAGCTTAAATTTGTGTTCAGGCATCTCTTTGGAGTGTGAAGTGATTTTTATTGGTTGAGTTAAACAGAAGTACATAAAACAGTTGGTTGCAGTTGTTATAAGGTACTGCAAGCTTGTACCCAGCTTACCTACTTTGCTAGGGACTAATGTTTTTGGCGTTTTCTCTTCCATTTTCTAAGCTAAGTAGTGCCTGCTACTGTATTTGCATAGGTAAAATTTCAATAGCACCTAAGTGTAACAAAGATAAAATAGCAGTTATTATTTTAGCATTTGACAACTCCAACTCTAATGAGCTGCATTTCATGGGATAGCTCTTGTTAGATGTTTATGTTGAGTAACAAGACTGATCGTTGAACTTTGAACAATCCAGTACTGCGGTGAATAGCAAGATATCCTGATGCCGTGAAGCCTTTATAGAAAGGGCAGTGGACTCTGGTCCTTCAGTGCCACTTCCCTGCTTGTTTTCCAACTATTCCTTCCCTTCCCACTTCAGATTGGCTAAATACACATGATTCAGGTAAGCAGCAATGATTAGCGCAGGTATAAATGGTAAAAAGACAGGGCAGTGGACCAGAGTTGAGGACCAGTTTGCCACTCCTGCACTTTTGTGTTGACAGGAAACCCTAGTTTCAAAACTGTTGTTTTTCCAATCTCTCTCTTAATTTTTTGTTTATTTATGTGTTTTTGCTCTGTGTTACGTCACAATTTTTAGCTATGTAGTTGAATGTCCCTTCCTGACATGCAATTGGAAATAGTAGTTGACTTAATTTATGTTACAGTTGCTCATCTGACTCCAGTGGTGTTTTAAAAACTTCTAGCGTTTGTAGCCCAGTATGTTACATAGCATAGTTTACTAAGTCATTTGGCCCTTTTGTGTGCAGCATGAAACTTTACTGCATCAGGAAACATATACAACAAAGTTGAAAAAAGCAAAGGTCTTTGATCCTCTTTTATTAGTATTATTATGAGTTTAGTTCATATTGTCATAAAATCTGCACCATAAGCAGGGTCTTTGGAAATCGGTGAAGTCTGACATTTAGATTCAGCTCATGTCTATTTCTTGCAATCTTAGTGGCTGTTCACATGTTGCGTCTAAAAACATGTGGATAACATGAGCTGCGTTATTCTTCTTCAAGCAAGCGCTCAGGAGCTTGCGCTCCTGTGGTGTCTGCTGTTGCTAAGCAACCATAAGCTGCGTGCTGCATGACGATGAGGAAGGTGCAATATTAATCAAAAAATAAAAATAATAATACTAATGAAAGTGGATTTCTAGCACAGACAGTCCCTTTCTGTAGCTCTGCTATTAGATTTGGGTGCACCCCAACCTTTAAGCGTGGAGAAAACATGAATTTCACCAACTGATCCAGGACGTCTGGACGATGAGAGATTTGGAAGTAAGCTCTGCACTTTTGTGCCTCAGGCATTGTTTCTCCTCTTGGTGTCAGAATAAAATAAGCTGGACAAATCGTAAAGCTCTGGGTACCCATGTACTGGAATTATAAACTTTTCTTCCATCTTGGCTCAGTTTTGAACCGGAGGTTGTTCTGGAAAGGGTGAGCTGACCTGTTGGTTCTTGTCACATGGCCTGTGGTGCACTTGCTTCAATCTGAAAAGTGCTTAAAAAAATGCATCGTCCTCTGTATCCCAAGAGCACTTGAGATGCGCTTCTCCATTTAAAACAATAAATCTGAGCGCAAAAAAGACGTGAATGTCCCTTTAATTTAGAATTTTGGCACTGGACACAATTTTGCTTCCCCACTTACCTGATTTTAGTCTGCTGTTGTTTAGTCCAACAAACAATATATATATTTGTGTGTATGTATGTATGTATATGTATGTATATATATATATTTTTTTTCTCCACCTACTGAGGTTTACTAAACCTTCTTAATTTCTCTTCTTCTCCCCAACTGCCTCAAAGAAACACTTGTATCCTGCCTACAACTCCTTTCATGCATTAAACCTGTCTTATAGATGTGTGTGATATCTGCTGAATTATGGTTCTTATATAGAATCAGAAAGCGGGCACCCCCCATGCTTTCATTGCAGATGAACGGAGGAATGGTAAAAAGCAGGTGCTGCTCTGACCATAAAGCCCTGAGCGGAGCCCTTAATTGTTCTTGTGTAGAGTGGGAATTATTTCCAACCAGGCCCACCCTTGGGATCTGGAGCTGAGGAAAGAAGAGGAGGGGCAGGAGGGGATGTGTGGATGGACAAAATAGCAGGATGGATGATACGGTGTGGGCCGATTTTGGCACAGCCACCTGAGCGAGTGGGCGGCAGGTTGAGAAGTCTCCCTTATTCACAGCTCTTCTAAAAGCCAAAGACTTGAGACTGAAACTGGGTCATGACTGAAATCATGATGCTGTGTATAGATTTTGAATGTTGTATGTAGGCTGGTACTTTGCAGGTTTATGTTTTTAGATGTTAAAATCATAGTTTATTCAGGATAGTTCTATTCAGACCCAGATTAGCGTTATCATTAGACTAGAATAGGTTCATGTATTGGCCATGGCAAATGCTAGTTTTTAACATGTTGTGTAACAGGACACTTTAAACTAATGTGTGATGAACAATTTAACTAGTTTTCCCTTACTATTGAAACTGGCCTAACCATGGGTTGAAGAATTCTGATGATTATTATTCCCTAGCTACGTGATGGGAAGTCATACGTTAGTATTAAGAATGGCTAAAAAAAAAAACCAAATGTTTAGTCTTGAGGCACTTTGCCATTGTATAAATGCAGTAATGCATTTTGGAGTGAACTAATTAGCTGAAAAATACTCCTCAAATGGAATTTTATAATTTAATTCTATAAAATGTCAAATGAAATATGTCAGTCACAGTCTCACAAGGTAATTTTCTTGTTTTGTCCATCTAACTGCATAAGGCCAAAGATATTCAATGTACCTTGATATAAAACACACAAAAAGAGCAGATTATCACATTTGAGAAGTTGGAACCAGATATTTTTTTTTGCCATTTTTACTTGAATGATGAATGAAACAGTTAAGAGTTACTATATTGTACTAGTGATAATTCTACCACTAGCTAAACAAGCAGGAATTGTTACTAGTGGTGGTGTTAATACTATTACTGCTGCTAAAACCTGCTGCTAGTGTTGCTGCAAACTGCTAGTACATGTTCAAAGCTGTACAGCAATGGTTATCAGCTGTAACAACCATGGTGCTCTTTATCTTTTACAAATTGGTTCAAGCCCTTTCCATCAAAGGCCTCTTCCAGACACCATATCTGAGTGTGTGTGTGCATCTGTGTGTTCCTCTGTCTCTCTCTCATCTCTAGAGGTGAGCTCTAGGTTGCTCCTCATATTAGTTTGCTTTCCACTTAATGAGGCGGTGGAGCATGAAGGTCCAAGCACTCCTAAATGCTATGTTCATTAAACCAATGGTGCTTAATGATGACGGCAAAGGCACCCGCGACCCACCGGCTCCTACTGAGGGCGACCATTAGCTTTAGAGCCAGCCAGCTGGGGAGAGAGTACCATGGAGCGAGGGAGCTGTCAACTGTCAACATCACTGTCACAAGGACGGGTAGCCCGTGGTAACAGCTGCAACAGAGAGAGTGAAAGATAGTAACCATGAACATATTTTTACATAATACAAAATGGGATCAGTTCCAGTTAAGAAGACAACCAAAGTATATATAATAAAAGTTCTCGTCCTGTTAACCACCATTTCAACATAGTTGTCCCTTCGAATCTGTATAAATACAATAGCTCTGCAACAACATCCAACATGTTCTTAGTAATTTCTGTCATGTTATAATGTGTTCCAATGTGTCTTATTGGACACAAATGATGGTTCCATTAAAAAATATGTAGAGTAACTAATTATTGTTTGTAATCAATCGTTATTGTGACAGTTATTTTATTTTAGTTTATATGTAGAAAATGTCAGACAACAAGGAGATATGCCATTGCTCTATTTGGTAACATCATTAGAAGATATGTTTATTCGGATTAATACTGTAAATCCAAATATGTTACAGTGACCAAATTGGAGAAATTCAGCAAATTCTCACATTTGAAAAGCTGGAACCAATTTCTGCTTCACAACAATTGATTAAAAAAATTGTTACTGATGATTTGCTGGTAATAGACTAATTTGGATTTTATCTATTTCAATAAAGAACAGTTTTAGCACTTTAATAAAGAATAATAAAGAAATGGCAGGGGAGATGTTAACACTGATTAACCTTGATTGTCATGGCTCTTAAGCTTATTGAAAACCTACAAGAGATAACTCCTACATACTGACCTATTTTTGCCAACGTCACTGAATCTCCAGTTGGGCTCCATTAAATTTACTGTAACACGGGAGGGAACAATGAGAGGATGTATTCAAAAGAGCTCCAATCAAACTTACACAGTGGAAAATGTGATGGAAGTTGTATTTATGTTTGTTTCATGTATTAATTTGAGGATTATTGCAGTCTTTTCATCTTCTTCTGTTTTTAGTTGCTTCTGGGGAGCGTAAGCTGCACAGGACATTTAAGTCTCATGCTTCAGGCGTGTTGTATCTGCTGAGTCTCTTTCCATTGCATTTTGCTTTTGTCAATACACCAACTAATCCAAGTGTATATTTTTTATGTGCAAATTGAAAAGGTAAAACAGGTGGATGGGAACCAAACGAATACAGTAAAGTTTTTACTTGTACATGATACAAATATCAGGTGATCGTTTTTTTTTTTTTTTTGCCAATGTCAGTTTTGTCAGTAATTTGAGATTTATTGGTAATAGGTTAGGTGATGATAGGTTGAGTTATACAAGTAAATTACAGGTAGCCTTCAAAATTCAACTTGATAATAGTGTAACTTTTAGTGTTTGTGTTTATTTTTTGTGTGAAAAATTTGGTAGTATAATGAGCCACATATTCTCTCAAACTCTCTCTTATTGCTTTTTTTTGTTGTTTTGTTTTTTTATACAAGGTTCAATTTTGAAGTATTCCATCATAGGCAATTCATCAGGTATTTAACAGAAGCCTTCTGGAAAAGTCCACTCTTCAGTCCAATGCTCTTCTGTCTTTTGCTTTAAACTGTGTGTGGCCACTTCATTGCATAAATGAAGCATGCATGCACGGAAATGAGTGCGTGTGCTCGTGCGCGCACACACAAACATATACACACACATGCTCCCTGTGATTTCCATGCAGTCCTCAGAGGACACACTAATGTATCCAAATATATTTACAACAGATGTTGCATTTTATTTTTCATGATAAAAACCCATTTCAGAAAATTTACTTCATAATGGGCAAAGCAAGTTTTTCCTCTCTCTTTCTTTTTTGTCTTCTCTTGAGGTCTTTCCTACGTACAGTGAGAGAAGTGCACCACCTAATGGCTGCAAATATCTCCTCGATCAAACTTTCCTCTGCAGTTTGCATTTACAGTAAATAATCAGTATCCTATAACTAAAAGTAACAAGCCATACAGTTCATGTAATAAAAGCGTATCTTCCCATCAAACATCACAACATAGCCTTGACCTGCAGAGTGTTACAGTGACCGTACTTTGTGCACTGCATGCTGTCGGTTAATCGCTTCATTTAAAAAGTCAATATGAGGGTTACAATTAATGATTGAAATGTGGAAAGAAATTGTGAAAAATGTGAATCACATGCTCTGGGAGCCCAAGGTAATGTCTTCAAATGTCATGTTTGTCTTGTCCAAACCTCAAAGCATCATTTTAGTTTAAAATAAATGTAAAACACATAAAAGCAGCAAATTATAAAACATTAGGATATCAGTTAATATGAACTGATTATACACTGAAAACCCAGATTTTGTTCTAAAAATGATTGGCGTTTCTATGTAAATGTTTATAATATATTTATATTTACCTAAAAGCTTTTCTGTATATTTCCTAACTTTTTGATAGCTTTAACATTGAAATATCTTGTATATTTTTCCAGTTGAAGTGAAATGAAAATTTGGAAAATAGCACTCTTACTCACTGTCAACTACAGTACACTACTTTATAGTTTGTGTATTTAGCATTTGAGTGGAAGGGTGGCAAGAGAAGATAGATGTAACTGTAGAGGACAAATGGGGAAACAGCATGAGAGGGCTTGAGCAGAAGAAGAGTAGGAGATGAGGAGGATTAGGTGAGGAAGAGGACAAGAGGCGCTCTCCTTCTCAGCCAGCCGGATGGGAAGAAAAAGAGAAAGCAAGAGAAGGAGGGTGGGCGTAGCAAAAGAGCTGGAGAGACTGAGAGTGTGTGTGAGGGCTAAGTGAGGCCTTTATAAATGAAAGCAGATGCCTGGCATTATGAACTTGTCGGGTCGCAGATGGGGATGGCGGTGATGGAGCACTTGACTCCCTGGATGGTTATCACTCACTCTCCTCCTCTTGCTTCTCAACTGCCTTCCCCAGTGCTTGGAAAGAGGGAGAAACAGAATAGGGTGTAAAGAAAAAGAGCGAATATCCTTAGTGCAAGAAATAAGAGGACAAGAAGGTGGACTTTTCAGTGGATGATTAGTAGCCCTATTTAAATAAAGACCATGAATATAGTATAAAGTGAAAAGCTTCGTCTTTTTCTTTCTTCTTTTTCCTCCTTTGATTGATCTCATCGTCTGTGTGCAGTGATTGATTGGATTGCCTGCGGAACATCATCCCGCTAACTAGTCGCTCTGAGAAGGGTGTTTGTCACTGCCATTGATCTTCTTGTAAATGAAATGTTCCATTTCCAGTGCATTTTATTGTTAAATGCAGTTCATTAGCTACTCTGAGATTTATGGCCGTGTCTTCTCTCTTGAGCTGAAAAAAAAGGGTTTGTGCGAGACAAGGGGGGAGAGAGGATGAGAGAGAGTAGACGGGGAGCAGGGCAGAGCCAAGTGTTGATGGTGAAGAGCTGCAGTCTTGATAGATATGGCCTAAGTTTGCCAAGAGATGAGCGATAATGATGGTGAAGAGGAACTGACACACTGAGCTTCCTGATAGGCTGTAGTTACACATCTTATCATCACAATGCCCCTACCCCTAACATATTCTGTATAGTGTTTATTGAAATCCCAGACTATAGGCAAGTATGTGCTAATGTTTGGATTTTTTTTTGTGGAATGGGTGAAAAAAAGAGACATTTTATTTTGAATCAAAACTGTGCACCAAGAACTGGTTTCAGTATTAGGCATATGTGATTATTGTAATGGAAACTGTGCAGTGTAAGGAAATGATGAGGCTCAAGATAAAATGCAATCCACCTCTTTAATCTCACCAGTAATGAACATCTACAGTATATCAAGATCATGAATAAAGATTTGCCCTTACGCCGCTTAACACTACCAGGATTCTGTTCTGTTCTTTCAGGCCACTGTTAGAAACTAGGAGTAGCCCTTTTACACACAATTAGCCCCAAACTATGTGATCAGTAGGTCAGATCCCACTGCCAGTAGCAAAAATCTGAGCAGGGAAAGTAATTGAGCAGATCTCTGCTCTCCCTCAACAATTATCGCACACGTGCCATTGATCAAGGCACTTACAGGAAGGCTCAAGGCTCTAGTTATTTCAGTGGAGCTGCTGAGTAGCCAACAGTAGAGAACTGTGGTTGTACTGGACAGCTCCCAGGTGTGAAGCAGGGCTTCTCTGCGAAAGAGCAAGCATACTTACTGTACCTAATCATTGTTAGTCAGAAAGTCTTAAACCTGCTTAGGGAAAATCTTGTACATAAATAATCCACTTGCCTTATCTGGGAATGCCATGTAATTGGACTATAACAAAGAGCAGAATGGCATTCTTCAAAAGGCATGTAGGATTAAACAGTTCAGTAATGGTAAATTATAAAAATGCTCAAAAAGAAAGTACAGCTACACATTTCTGTTGGACAATGGGCTTCCCTGTGCTGTAACTGTACAACGGTTAAAGTGACCACCTGTGGTCACTTTAACCTCAAAATGCCAAACTACATTTTACCAGCTTGTTTTGTAGCACAAAATTAAAAGGGATAGTCAAATAGAGAAATATGCTTCGAGCTGCTGTAGAGCTGTTAACATGTGTTTACATGCTTAGTGCTAAGCTAAGCTGACCTGCTGTCAGATGTAGCCTTAAGTTTATGCAGGAGTGGTGTTGAACCTTTCATCTGATTCTTTGTCAGAAAAAACATAAGAGAATTTCCCAGAATAAAGAGCCATTCCTTGACGTTTGGAAAGGGCCAGGTAGACCACGTGAACCTAGACCTATGCTCCCATGAACACATATGCATTTGGTGACAAATAAAACATGCAGATCTGAGAATGCTGGCTGGCTGAAGCAGCTCCTGTTCATTTTTCACCGTTAAGCCCAGTTCATTTATATTAGACCAGTAGACAACCTTGTCAACAGCTACTGTGGTTAAACTAGGTGTTAAAGACAATGAAGCTTGACTCTGCAACTGCAGCACCTTTTTCTTGCATCATATGTTTCTAGACAGTTGAAGGTGAGATCTGTAAATCATCTGCTGAGCAGTCTGACATTATGCCAGAGAATGCAAGTTGAGGCTTGCCAATGAGAGAAGTCTTCTCTTGGTTGATCAGTTGAAATTTTCATTTTCTGTGGCCTGCTATGTTTTATCTGACATCTGACAAAATAAACGAAAGGTTTTACTCTGCTTTGCTCTTGACAGTGAATTTGCGGTTTGACATAGCTTTGCCTCAGGGTAACAGCATGTTAAAGACTTTGTGGCACACTGAAGAGCCAGACCACACTACTGTTTGCCTGTCAAACAGTCTGCAAGAGCAGGGCAATTACTAGAGCAAACTTTGCTCTTGTAATTTTGGTCTTAATGAAAACAAGGTGTGTCTGTGTCTATTTGTCTGTCTGTATGTGTCTTTGCGTGTGTGCATGTACACATTTGCACAAACGGCTGACAACTATGGGAGGAGGAGACTGCTTATTCTCACAGCGAAATGGGATTCAGTCTTGAATAGGGGTTTTAGTTTTTGTCATGCTCTAAATCATTTCTGAACCTACTTGAAGTAGATATATGTTGACATTTGTAATGAACTAAGTCTTTCAACACTGGTTTACCTTGTGTCTCTGAAACACCGCTGGAAACATGTACATGGGCCCCTTCAGCTCTTAGTGCTGTTTTGGATGAAGTGGATTCCACAGTGTTCTGAATTAGCTTAGCAAGTTCAAGACATTTAAGTGGACCTGGTATTGTTTTTGCTTTACCACAGTATTCTTTACTTTTCTTGTACGTACAGCTTATAAATTACGTTGGTCATAGCAAGTTTTTTTTTTTTTTCTTACCTAAATCTTTATGGCATACAAAACGTCAGCCTTGTTTGTAAAGAGTAGTCCCTAAATGCTGATTTACTGACTCCAAAAGCTTCCAGTCAGACAGTGCTTAGTATTTTAAAATTCACAGCAATAACCACATCTGATAAAAATACCAGGCTACTTTCAGGAATCTCACCTTTTCTTTAAACATTAATCGACTGGAAACAGAGGGTTGTTTTCGTCTTTTTAAGAGGTGGTATTAGGCACAGTGGAGCAGTTTCTTACTGCAGGCTGACACTGCTAAGGTTAGCCTGGCATTTTCAGTGGATATAATGCTCTTTGTGGGTTGTTGATAAAACCTTGCGGAGCAATTGATCAGCCAAACCCGCAAACTTTTCTTCTTAATGCTAAGAAGAGACTGTCTGAAAGTGCGTTTTGTTAAAGTAAAGACAACATAAAGCCAAATAAACTGTTAAAATACTGTACATGCTGTATGTGTTATACATTTATGTTCTAAGTTAGTTTATATGAGGTATACTGTAAATTACAGTCTTTTGAGTGGGGATTAAGTGGAGTAAGCTAAAGAAGTAGAAATAGAAAGTAGGAGCTCGGATGTCAGACCTGCACATGTAAGTTGGAGTATGTTAGTTGTCATCTCTGACCTGTTCACAAAATCTAATTGGATAAAAGAGATGTTCCTGTTTTATTTCTGAGATGCAGCTGACCACCGCAGTGCATCTTTAGTCACACTTTCCTTTCTTTTGTCTATGATAAAAACAAACTAGTTGGTGAATATCTTGATTTCATAGTAGATTTTATTCTTCTGTAATAAGTAGAACTAGAACACTTTCTCTTATTCATTTAAAGTGGTAATTCACAAATGTCATGTTTTTGGCATACAGTACAGTAGCATGTTTAGTGCTAAGTGTTGATTGCTGTTATGATTTTGTACCTCTGTATCTCTGGACTTTCCCAGAGATCACCTGCCAGTTAAATCTTTAGGGGTGGTGCTTGGTAGAGTGGAGTTGTGGCCACTTGGCACAATGAGAAAACAGCTGAGAGAGGTGTTTAGTTCAGTAATTTATGTATTCTTCTATCAGTCTCGATGATTTGTCCACGGCCAGCTTGTCCTGGTATACTTCTACATAGATCTAAATATAAACGAACACCTAAACGCCAACTGCTGTTTTTCTGAAAATGCTTTTTGTACTGAGTTTTGTTGTAGCAGATAAACACAAAGGTCAAAACTGAGTCAGTTTTATCTTCATTAAGAGAAATCTTTGTCAGTTTTGCAGTGCTGGTGCCTACAACGTTTCCTTGCTGTTAACAAATGGGTGTACACCGTCAGTGTGAACCTGCTACCGCTGGTGACGCCAGGACCCAGAGTTGTTTCTCATCCATATTCAATCGCTCTGAAATGGGGACAGTGACATATGGTTGGTACTCACACGACATCTCCCCCTCCTCTGTATGAGAGATACAAATTCAGAATTGGATTTAACACTTCAATTCCCCACTGACCAGCAAGGCTGACACAATTACTATGCTACAAATGCCACACACACACACACACAAACTGCTGTAATCCAATTTGAACACAGCCAGTGTTTATGCTGGTGTGTGTGATGTGTGTTAGAAAGATGGTTCACTACAAATTCATAAAGCAAACATTTTTTAAATGTTTGTATGTAAAATGGAATAAAATTGTATTATTTGCTAAACTTAAACATGAAATGTTACTGGGCCAGAAACAGAAAACCTGATAGCAGTAGTTATAGTCATGTGCAGAGATGTATCAAAGCACTCAATAACAAATCAATAACATTACATGTTAGGAGGCTAATTTAGGTCTATTTTGTTTAGGTGTTTCAGCAGCATCCTATTTTATTCCTAGTGTGCTGAAATTCATTCAAGTTTGACTTAAAAACGTATATTAAAATGATAAAAAGAATATTGAATGCGAACAAGTATGGGCTATTTTTACACATGGAACATGTGTATGTCTAAACTATTAATCATGAACAGTCTGTACAGTATGTGCTTTGCATTTCTCTTTAGTTCCTCAAGGATGTTTCTGAAAACCAGCACTGACTACAAGTATCCTCAGATACCCCCTCAGGGACAAAGAGTGAGAAACACCAGGACATGTGAGGATCAATATTGCCTATAAACTGATCAGTCTTTGGAAGTTGGGTCATGAGAAACAGCTAACAGGGATCCAAATAAATACAGAATATGCTGATTTAGGGAACATTACTGTCTGAGCTGTATATATTAACTTCAGTTCATCTTCTGCTAATCCCCACAGTGGCAATTGTTTTACAGGAGAATAGAGCACCAAATCTACCAGCAAACTGCATTTTGACAAACTTCCCATTGCACACAGTTTAATAGCCCACGCTGTATGATCTATGGCCGGTATGCACCGCGTCCAACTCCGGAGTTCAGTTCCCTGCTGAGTGATAAAAATCACACTTAATTTCTGTCTTAAAAGTCACTGTGGAGCATCAGCGAGGACGCGTTTGGAAAATCTGCCACCGAGGCATCAGCTTAGGTTTCACAACATTACATCACCTGTCTAATTGATCCGCTTGTTTGGGCTCATTTCATACCTGCATGGAAGTGCTGATGAAGAGGGTCTGGTTTCTCCCCCCGGCTGTGTATGTGTGTGTGCTAGGAGGCAGGTATTAGCCCTGACAGATCGCACTGTTAATTGCTAATTGTGTTTCTCATTAGGCACAGGGGTGACAGGTGTTGTTAGAGTGTTGTGAGTTCTTTCAGCACTCTCCCATGAATTGCGCTTGCTCCCTGCGCGCCACATTGCCGATCCACTCGCTAATGGTTCCCCAGAGAACTCCCATCAGCCCCTGGGCTCAGTGCAGCGAGGGGTCGGCTTTAGATACTGTGTAGCAGCAACAGCCGCATTGGGAGGTCTCCAAGCAGAGGGCTTTGTCAACTAACACTTCCTTTTATCGGGATTGCAATGTGTTTGTACTGTATTTTAAATATTTAAAATGTACTGTAGTTGTTCTGTATTTAGTAAAATGAAGTAAAAGCATAGAACGTTACATAAATAAGATAATGCTACTGCACAGATGCTTCTGACAGTAGCTTGTATTTCATGGTTTTGGGTGTGGCCATGGATTTAGAAAGGCCATTAATGACGAGAAGATTATATACACATATACATGAGTAATTATATAGTAATTATATATATTATATATATATATTATATATATATATATATAATATATATATTATATATATATTATATATATATATATATATATATATATATATATATATATATATATATATATATATATACACACACATATATATTTCAGGTCTCAGAAAGTCCTGATATGATGTGTACTACCACTTTTCTATGTAAACCAGTCTTGTATGTTCACAAGACACCAAAATATGACGAACACATTAAATAACTTGGATTAGAATGGAGGAAAGAAACTTCCAGTCTCCAGATGATGCACTGAGCAATAAAATATTAACTCAGAAGTGAAAACTACAAAATTTTCAATGGATAAGTACTTTTTGCATATTTTAGTTATTTAAGAATCTCATTCAGGATAAATGTGAGAAACCCATCGTACCATGTCATGCTCCATAACAAATAGCCCTTTTTTTTCTTTTGTTCCTTTCTTCGTTGAAGAATTAGTAGGTGTACTTTTTAGTCTGATTGTGGAGAAGTGAGATTAGGAGATTTAAGGATCTGAGAAAAGATTACAGCACACTTGAAAAAAGTCTCAGGGTCAGTTCCTCGTCCCATCTACTTTAGTCTGAAACATGTTTGATGTCCTTACGACCAAAGTTACTTCCACATTACAAGACAGAGAGGATTTTAATGTAATGTTTGTGAGATGTGTGGCATTCATATTTAAAACTACACTCAGTTGTGAAATTACTGACCTGCTATGCTCAACTTACTGAGTCTTGTACAGACTGGGGACAATGAAATATGAAAATGTGTGCTGTTTTATTGGATGTGGTAATTGCATCTTAGACCATCAGTGAGGACAAATTGTGTCGTGGTAAAGGCCTGATATGTATTTTGAGGAAGGATAATGGATTTCTGCCTCATTTTTGTTAGATTGCTGTTAAAACATTTGTGTATGTACTTGCTACGCACTCATTTCTACTCTCATCACTGGGAGAAAAGCTGTTTGGTATAAAACGAAGAGTAAGGTGATGAGATTGGCTTCTTTTGTAAGTTCAACCTTTGTTCTTTGCTCCTATTTTGTCTTTTTATTTGTTTATCATGTTTAGTTATTTTAAACCTGATAGTTTATGTACTCTTTTCTTTTGTGTCAAGTTTTATTTTAGAAACAAGAGATTCAATACAGTTTAACCAGAAGAAATAGGCTGTGCAGTTTAGCACTTTACTGTGCTGTGCATTTGATTTTGAAACAATGAAACTGCAGTATTTGCCCATCATACTACATGTACTAACCCACAATAACATGCTTGCTTCTGGCAGGTTGTGCCATATCAGTAGAGGAGCTCTCAAGTTCTGCTGGAGTGACTCTTGCTTCTCACTCTCCTCCCTGACCAATGTCCTTCTTCCAGAGAGCAATTCTTGAGACCATTGTTTTCCTTGGAACATGTAAAGGTCTTATACCTTTGCCCTGATCTGTGTGTACAGAGAGTTCCTTGGATTGCCATCTGGACATTCAGTGTGAATTGTTAGACCTCATATATAAAGGTGTGTACTTCTCATAGTATAGACATAGACGTTTTACTCACAAATTGACAAGAAATCTCCTTTTATATTTAGTATTAATTAACATGTATCAACAAGGGGACGTTTTGACTCGGCCTCCTTCAGTGTGCAGTAGCCCTTCAGTTTCATGGTTGAATCCTGTTGATTTTTCACAGAACTGATCAGCTCATCCAACAACGAAACCATGAAACAGAAGGACGTACTTTGTGGCACAGAGGAATAAGCTGTATAACGGTGTGACCGCTCCTGTTGGTAGGTTTAGCTCATTGTTGGTTGTCGCAGTAATTGATGATATCAATTAGTTTAAGTCTTCAGCAAACCTTTGCTGTTGTTAATGAAATGAATTGTGCAGGTTGTACATTTACAGTTAACAAAACAGTTTGAAAAATGTGAAAATTATTATTATTTTAGTTGTTAAAATTGACCACCATCTGTGTTGTTTACTCAAAAACTTAACACAGACCATGTAATAGAATATTCAGCACTAGGGGTTGATTGTTTTGGTGACTGGTAATTATAATTGTTGTACAGACCCTTGTGTACTTGCTTGGCATGCTGCTTTTTCTCTGTTGAGCCTTGTTGTCACTGGCTACTAATTACAGCCTGAGGACGAAGCCTGTGGAAGGCCAAGTTTGAGTGAGACGCATCCCCATGGTGTCACCTACCTGTCCCTCATCGCTGCTATTAGCTCAGTGTTAGCTCCACTTGGCAGCCATTATTAGCCTGGGTATTAACGTCTAGCTGACTCACTCAGATACCTAGATGAACGTCTGTCACACCCATGTGGTTCTTCATTGTTCTGGAGACCTCGTGGGGACATGCTGCTGCTTAGAGTGCTAATAATAATAATTACTCTTCAGAAGACATTTGGGTCCCTGTTCGTGCAGCCATGTTTACAGTCAACTCTGTCTGGGTCCCTGAGCACTGATAAGGCTTTGCTCAAGGGATGTTTGACATTTAAGGTTTAGTTGAATCGACATGAATAGGCTGATACGTACCTGTCAATAAAGTTAATAGTGGACAGTCAATATTGTCCTGTATTTACACAATCGTGGTGATGGCATCATCGCTGTCATTATCATCACTGAAATACCACCTTATCAGAAACTGACTAAGAAGTGTTTCAGCTCACTTTGACATCACTTCGCTTTAGGTTATTTTTTATTATTGAATGCATTTTTGAATTGAGGCTGTTGTTGGAACCTTCTTAAGACCTAAATACACCAAAATGGATCCTAGTTATGATCCATTGTCGTCTGCATGCATGGTCATGTTCACACCACTTAGTGTGTGATCGCAGACATGGGCAGATGATAAAAGGCAAAGTCGGAGGGTTTTTTGTAGAGGTGTGATGTTTTGATGACAAGTTATTCCACTGGCGCTGTTTTTTTTTTTTTTTTTAACACTAAGGTGACATTTTGCCAGGTCTTTTTATTTTACTTAAAACTAGCAAAGCTGCCATAATGAAGGGTCAGTGTAATGGTAATATATAGAATCTTCTTTTTCATGTTTCTTTTGCCGCTTTAGCAACTACCATGTCGAGCACACACCGCTCCCCACCCTCTCCCAGCTGGAGGTGAGTTCAGGTCTCTCGGGATGTTTTTATTTTCCAGCATACACAGCAGATCTGTCCAGTGCCAATTAGCTCATTATCTACGCTAACAACTTAACCAATAATCTCTGTACTTGATGGCTGACTGAGTGACCTGCAACTCAGCTTTTGTTTTTACACTGAATTCAAGGTGACGGTGCAAGAAACCTCATGGGAAAGTAACTGTCTTCTTATGGGCATGATTGTATTAATG
Organism: Mastacembelus armatus; assembly: GCF_900324485.2. Lineage (NCBI taxonomy): Eukaryota > Metazoa > Chordata > Actinopteri > Synbranchiformes > Mastacembelidae > Mastacembelus > Mastacembelus armatus. The sequence goes on along the minus strand of NC_046648.1, from coordinate 21,995,070 downwards.
ACAGTGTCAGTGTCAGACAATGTAAGTCCCTCTGTTCTGCCCTTTTTTTATCTTATAAACATTTAGAAACCAAACACGCAGAAACTGAAGTGGCCCTTTGTTTTGTTGTGTCCTTAAATTGAGATAGCTCTACTTCCTTCAGTCACACTCATCCAGCTTGTAAATAAACTGGCAAATAGGTGATGATTATCCAGAAACAATTGATATTTTCTGGGCTTTTAAAAGATGCAGAACTTTTCACTGTGTGGAGGTTGTAACTGTGAAGCTTACACCAATCCTTCCATGAGCTCCAGTTAGAAGTTAGCTGGAGTTAGTCGTCCTGGAGCGGCGGCTGGTGTGAATGCACCTCGTTGCTGATGAGATGTGACAGTAGATCTCTGAGAAAGGCTGCAGTGTCCTCATACATCTTTGTCCCTGTCATACACACGAGTGCAGTCGCACCACACAACAGTCAACAGGGCATAGTTGTCTACTTTTGTAAATTCTTGTGTGTGTGTGTGTGTGTGTGTGTGTGCGCACACACTTTTCTAAATGCTTGCTGTTTTACGAATTAAATTAACTTGACATACATATTATGCACACTAATACCAAAATCATTCTGAGCAGTAGAAATGGCACTTCCCTTGCCAGTGGCTTGGAAAATCGTTAAGTCCATTGACAGAACAATAATGTGTGAATCTATGAAGCAAATTTTCCTGGTTCGAGCTTCACAAATTTGTTGATTTGCTGCTTATAACCTGACATTACGTCAGCTTTAGGGTATTGGATTGGACCTGGAATTATTGCATTTTGCACAATTTTTCTGACCTATAGGCTAAACTGTTGATTTATTGAGAAAATTATCAATTAATTAATGATAAAAATAGTCCTAGTATGATGATACACAGTTAAGAAGGCAGGTATTCTTGTAAGATAAAAGTCTAATGATTCTGAGGAACTACAGAATTTTTCACATCCAGTTTTAAAGCAAGAGATACTTAGGATGTGCCATGTGAGTAAAAACAGTGGCTACCCCAGCATTGCAAAAGATATGAATGCATTTATATTAATATATTTACTGTAGCTGTGTGTAGCGTAGTTTAAGCAGTCTTTTTTTTCAGGTAGGTTCATGTAACCACAAACCAAAAGCCTAATAATAAATCACCATAATTCAACATTTGCTTTTGTATGTAAATTCTGATACATTTCAGGTATTGTATTAATGATTAATAATTACATTAAAAGTCATTAAAAATAGGGACAACACATTAGCTGTTAAGTTGTAATAGTGTTTGAAACAAACCATGTAGAAAACATGAATAAAGCATCTGCGACATCCCAAATAATCAGGGAGGTTTTGAAGTCTGGATTTGGGAACACTGCCTACTGACATCTTGGCAGCTACTGAAGCCAAAAGGTCCAAATTTTGGCAAAAAGGACTGAACTGTGATGGTGCAAAGTAAGATGAGCGCGTGGCAAGCATCACAGCTGAATATGCTGTATGTCACCTTGACATACACTAGTAGAACTGAAGTACACTACTACAACCATAACATCCTGTGGTTAAAAAAAAAAAAAAAAACATTTTGAAATGTCAATTTGAGCTTTTCTTTCAGTACTTGTACATTTCAGTACACGTCTTATGGAGCACCTAGTGTCTATTACAGGAACTACAGTTAAGTGCTGATATTTCCAGGTGAAGCATGGTACCATCTGCAAGTCAGTATATAAGCACCACTGTGCAATTGAGTTTTTTAATGACTTCCTAATTGTGCAGTTACTTGCACCTAAATTTCCTACTTGAAATGCAACCATGTTTATAGTATCCTTTTCCTGCGCAACACCAACCTGCAAACACTGCGAGTACGGCCTTGTTCTCATCGAAGTACCTACAAAATATTGTCTGATTGTTCAAGTAGAGTCAGTTTTGTGTGTCTCCTACTCGTTCTTACCTGACTTCATGTGCCATTCATCATATCAGTGCTTAGCTAGCTTAAAACTACCTCCTCCCTTCCCCACCACCAAACAACAGTCCATCTAGATTCCACCCTCTTTCCTCCCAGCAAACACTGTTTAAACAACCCGGTAAACATGTCTGTCTTCATTCATTACCCTGCTTCTCATCATGATCAAGCCTCCCAATTTAATGAGGCAAATAGATATTTCTGCGGTGATTGTCTCGCTCTCCCACAAAGTATTAAGACTATTAAATGGACACATCTGTTTTTAATTAGGAGCTAAAGTCACCTCGACGCAGCCTTCCATGTTAATGGACTCTGATTCCATCAAGGCTGTTCTCAGCCTGACAAACAATGCAGCACAGTGTGGTTTGCAGTAAACAAAGGGCTGAGGATGTGATAAGTAAGGACAAGTGATACTGATATTCTCCTCTGTCCAGACAAAGATCATCTACTAAAAGTCTTCATTTGAAATATCACTATGTGACTGTTTTTGTGAAGGACTGATATTAAGGAAAATGTTTCTTTATTCAAATATTGTTTATTGTTATTGCAGTACTCTAAAAATATAAGCTTTTGCAGAAGCATAACTTCAGCAGTTACTGAATAACTGGATTCTGAAATGAAACCGGCCAGTCAGAGTCCATTATTGTTCCCTTGTACCTGTTCAGACTTTAATTCACTCAGTGAATAAACTTATAGCTGAATTATATTTTTTTTCATGTGACTGAAAAAAAGCCAACATCAACAAATCTTTCCTTTGAGGGTAAGGATTGAAAGAAGAATTTATTTTTTAAATTTCTGTTTTAGTCAAATTACTTTAACAGATTGGAGGTTGTAGGTACAATACTTCTCTCAGAGGAGTGATGGTTGAAGAGTTTCACTTTTGTTACCATCACGGTTAAAAGTTTCAAGTCCCAGTTTATGCATGTTTGCATATGAAAATGAGCTGCATCAATATCCTCAAAGGCAAAGTTTAAAATGTCAAAAAAAGGCGTCACCTGATGCCCCGGAGACCACAACATCCCTCAGTCCCCACGAGCCCCACCGTCTGTCAGCATTTACATACAAGACTTCTAAGGTTCACAAAGGTTCACTTCTGACTTATTTTGCCATATGCTCACAGTGCTACTACAGTGTTTCCTCATGAAGAGGAGCTGCAGTGCATTGTGGGAGCGGGTTACTGCATTCCCCTGGCATGGAGGCGAAACAGAAGTGGGCAGGTGTGATACTCTGGGAGGCAGCTCCCAGTAGAACAAGGCATGATTAGATGGAAAACTCATGAGCAGCTTGAGGAGATGGAGGCAGAGGCAGCGAGTTTCTGAGCTCGATCTGCCATCTAGTGGAAATCATATTTATGTGCCCATATATGTTACATATGATTTTCTGTTCTTTGTTAGTTTTTTTTTCATCACTGTACAGACACGGGGGGCACAGGACTTATTTTGGCTCCCAGTGGACTAAAATCTTCATGAACAATCAAATTTTGATGACAAATGATTCTGATTACAATTGGAATAACCAAGGTATTCTTATATCTATGGTAGATTACCTGTGCTGCACACAGGATGTGCTGACACTGGCCCTTGTTCACCTGGAAATAGAAAACATTCAAAAGTAAAACGGGTCATTTATTCAGAATAGGAAATGTTTTGTGGACAGGGTGAAGTTAATGTGTCAGACTCCCCTGACTGCACTGCATTTACATTACTGCACTTTAACCAGCAGGTGGCAGTAGATGACTACTTTAAATACATACTTCCCTAAGTGTCAAAGCCTGCAAGGAGGCCCACTACTCAGGCAATTCTTTAGTACAGTTCTCTGGCCAATCAAGTGGAACGCTGTGATCACAAATGCATAATCCACATTAATATGCTTCTTGCCCAAACGCAATCTGGACTAATATCTATGAATGCAAAGGTCAAACCATACAGCCATATGATATAATTACATCATAATGTGATTCATGAGCAAAGTAAAAAATAAATGTTAGGAAACACAATATAACCTTGTGAGATCCTGCAGAAACACTGCCTGAATGTCAGACAAAGCAACAAATAGCTGAAGAAATTCAATTGGGAGAACAGTCACTTAGGAAAGACCTTGGCAAGGACAACCGTTAATGTTCGACTGCAGGGCTCTCACATGTGATGTGTGCTGACATTTCGCCGAAGGGGAGACAGCATTATTTACCAAAGTAAATAATACGGATCTGTAGATAAAAGCTGCTGGGTCTTCACACTCAGCCACAGTTTGTCAGTTGTGCAAACACAGTTTTGTGGACTTCCTCTTTTTCTCTCTCTTCACAAATGGTTATTGTACCATACTGTTTCCCCTCTGCCTCTTCGTCCCCCTCTCTGTTTTTCCAGTTAAACAATGGATCATAACTCAGACAGGAACCAGCTGCTTCAGCAATTACATTAATATCTGTCCCAGAGTTTATTGGTTCGCCGACCACTCTAATCAAGACAGAGGAAACAAGGCTATCCTTCTTCATAACAGATAGCTCATCCTCAGTCGTAGCGTACAATGTTCTTTCTACCATTACATCCAGGCAAGGCACGCACAAGTTATGGTGTCAGACATAGAGGCACCTCCGGGCAGCTCAGACTCTGCCAACGTGCCTCTGAGCAAGCCAGGCGAGACGAACAGCCTCGCTGACCGCAGAGATACATCAGTCCCTGTCACACTGCTTACTCTGGTGACTGCATTGTGCATAAAGAAGGCACCATTATGTGGGAAAGAGAGACCGAGTGTAGTCCAGTTTTGTTTTAAAGAGCTGGCGAGGGGAAGCAGAATCGTGACAGTGCAGTTATGGCAGCAGTCCAAACACAGCCACAATATTCAATGGCAAGAACAAGTCGTTATTGTGTCACACTCTGAGAAAGACTGTGGGCTGCAGTGTGACATTGTCCGTAACAACAGGTCATTCAGCGCTGCTTCCTTCCTGCAACCTCTGCCAGCTCCACATTCTCGCTTTTTCAGCTTCCGCACTGATCAGATGCATGATGAGTACTTGAAAACCACAAAATTTACTTTGGTCACATGGTAGTATAAATGTCTGTGTTAAAGGAATAGTTCCACATTAAATGTGTTCAAATGCTTTTATGAGTTAGATGACAAGATCAGTATTGATTGTGTGTGTGCGGTTTGTACAGAGCCAATGCTGTGAGGCCATGGCCCAGCATCACATACACCAGTAACATTTTAAAATCAAACAGCCAGTGGCTCTAAAGTTCACTAAGTAACACATTATGTTTTATTTTAACCATATAGACACATAAATGTACACAGTGAATGTGGTCTCTGTGGTCGCTGAGGCTGTTTCACACATTACAAATATTTGCTTGAGTCAGTTTCTCACTTTATTTACCACGAACTAAATATTTGCATGAAATAAAACATTTGAATTCACATATTTTAGTTGTCACTGTTTTCTGACATTTTATAGATAGTCAGGAAATGGATTAATTTATGATAAAGTAAGTGTTAAGTGCAGCCTTTTTCCAATAGTGATTAACAATCTAAAGGGCTATAGAGCTGTAAATTAAAGTTAAATGATTTTCAAATAAATATAGATGAATTATTTCAGCTCTAAATGAAGATACTGTTTAGATGCATGTAGTCTGCATGTTCAATGAATGAAATACTTTTTCAGCAGTGCTTAACATTCTTGAAAACTTAGTTTGAACTCTTTATTATTATCTACAGATTTACCTTATCTACCAAATTATCCATGGCAGTAGCACAATTTCTGGGACATTCCTCTGTGCCTTTGAAAAAAGGCCAGTCTTTCAGTCTTTAGACAAACACTTTGAGCATGTCTGTGTTTAGTGAAGCGCCTCTGAGCGCTGCTTGCATATTCTTCAGTCCTTTAACTGCACCATGGGGCTCGTGGCTTGGTTGTGATCATGGCAAGGCTCAGTCTGCAGCCCAGGCACTAAGTGCTGCTGAAGAGCAACCACTTAGTTTCCACAAAGGAGAAATACGGCGCTCTGGGACAGGCAGTTTAGCGACCAGCAGTGCATTAAATATTTACTAAGAAAAGATATGAAGGGTAGAAAAGGTAACTCTGCTGGAGTGTGTGTGCTGTTGATGCACAGCAGGCCTGCACGCCTCAAGGCGAGGAGATTCTTGAGCAGATGGCACAGAGCAAGTACAGATGAAGTTAAAGTATACAGTGATTCTCACGTAACTTGGCAGCCCATTTGGAACAGTGTTGTCCTTCTATTGCTAATGACAGTGTATGTAAAGTATACAGTTTAAAGCATTAAACCCCCTTGAGGTTCATAAGATCATTTCATAAAGTGTTAAACTGATTTTAATCCATAGAGAAGCACATTTAGCACAGCTCGAACAACAGACAAGTATTTGATGCCCTGGTTGTTGTGTAGTTTGTTAGTGTTATAACATAAGCCAGTGGTTTTAGGGTAATGTGCTGTGGGCTTGTGTGTGAACTACCTTGGATCTGGTTAGTTAAAAGCAAGTTCAACATGGTGAAGACAAGCGGCAGGAGCTTGGAAAAAAACTGTTAAGCACAAAAAGGCTGCAGGCACCTGATGGTAGAATGTTTGTGTAGAGAAAGCCAGTGGAAGAATTCCACCCAGACCGGACTAGGCTCTAAGACATGGAGGTAGAAATACTAAAGTCGGGAGGTTGTTCTCACAGCACTCTGAAGTTTACAGAGGGAATTGCAAATCTCAGAATGACCCTGCCCCTACAGCACGTACATTAGCCTAATGTCGTCACTAATGTAGAGTTTCAAACTGAAATGTGTTACTGCTGAACAGCTGCTGGTTTTGACTCTGCTGGTAACATTAAAGGAATTTGAAGATCCCACCTTTGGCTTTAAGAATAAAACAGAAAAAAACTCCATCACTGCCTGCACAGTGAGAAAATATGTAGCCTGTGTTGCCGTTTTCTATTAATTGACCTTTCACCCCACTGACCCACCTCACGGGTCACCGACAGCACTGTTCACCTACACGGGGATTCGCTGCAGGGCCTAAATGTCATTTCACTCCTGACTGATGAGACTGATGTTTCTGAGATGAGAATGGTGTTTTCAGTGGATCAATAATATGAGATGATGAGTGAGAAGAAACAGGGTGTAGAGAAAGAGGAGTGTGGTTCAAAGAAATCCCCCAGCCTCTAGATCCGTTCTACAGGAAAACTTGTAAAGGGGGTCTGGAGACTGTCAGGGTGCGGCAGAGAACACGAGCAGCACGAGCAGCAGCAGACACACTGTTCATCCAGTGGTGGAGTTAGCACAGGATATACAAAGACATCCACTTAGATGACCTAAACAGAAAGCATCTTCGCTGCTGCTTGGTCTTTTGTTTTACACCTTGTCCAAACATTTCATGCACAGCTCTGGTGTCACTGCTTCACTGTAAACACACACGACCGTGCTCCGGACCAGACACATCCATCCTTCCATCCATTCACCTTCACCATGCTGCTGCTGGTTGCCGTGCTGTCTGCGATGCTTCTCGTTCCAGATGATGTGCATTTATTGTTTGTTCCTCTTAATAATATCTCTCATGGTTACATTTTAGGTGATAGATGTTGAACAACCTACTTCTGCGAAACTAAACCTTAAAAACCTAAACCCTAAACCACTTTTACCGTCTCTCCGATAATAAGTGTTTAGATAAATCAAGTTTTGTGCTGCAAGTAACGACGTGTTGACTGGATGGGCCAGAGAAAAAAATCTGTTTGTTTTAGAAACTGCCTCATTGAAGAAAGATCTGCAGCACTGGCATTACAGAGTGATGTGTAATCAGTGAGTGCAATCTCATGGCTTGAAAAGGGTTGTTGACGTGTTAATGCTCGTCTTTAAAGTCTGCATTGGACAGCCATTCTGCTCAGTTTACATATTCCTCTCACACGTCCAGCTGATTGCACAGCAGCAGAGGCAGCAGAGCAGAGGAACAGTCTTATGTTTGTTTGTAATGCTTACCAGTCGCGATAGGACAGCTAGGCTTTTACTTGCGATAAGAGGAGAGATCATTAACGTTAAGTACCTCATTTGTGGATTCTACACTGGCTGACAGCTGATTTCAAAAAAGCGATTTGAAGGTCTTAGTTGCTTTGTCTATACACTTTTCTAATGTAGAACATCGTAACTTTCAATCCTCTTGATTGTTCTTAGGTCTGGATTTAAGTCAAACAGTGATCAAGTATTTGCAGTTAGGGGCAATAAACACAATTTACAGTGTGCACATAAGTGTACACTTTGACTTGTTATACAAATAAAGTTCATGTGCACTTTCTGGTAACTGCACAACTGATATGTTTGTAAAACAGTGCTTGGTTTAGCCTGTTCCGCCTGTGTGTGCCTGTGTCTGTGTGTGCTTGTGTGTCTGTGTGTGTGCATGTGTGTCTATGTGTGCATGTGTGTCTGTGTATGCGTGTGTGTGTGCACATGATAGAGGTAGATCTATCTGAAATGAGCTTAAGCTTTATTTCCCAAGGCTCCTTCTGCTCCACAAAACACACAGATAGATGTTGATGCATGTTCTTCACCAGTTTTGAAAGAACAGCAGGCAGAGTCAGGGCGTCTCTCTCACATGTTTTGTATTTTTATATTTTGTGGTTGTTTGACAGTGGAGCAGTACTTAGCACTGTTGCCTCAACAAGCAGGTTCTGGGTTTAAACCTAGCACCTGACCGGGGTGTTTCTGTGTGGAGTTTGTGTTTTCTCTGTGCCTGAATTAGTTTCTTCCTGGTGCTCTGGCTTCCTCCCACAGTCTGAAGATGTGGTGTAGGTTAATTGATGGTTGTCTGTCTCTTTGTGTAGACCCTGTGATAAGACTGGCTCAGTGTCAGCTGGGATCGTCTCCAGACTCTCACAGCCCTCTATAGGATGAGCAGAATAGCTGATGGATGGATATTTTGCATCTTGGGCATCTGGATGTAATAAGAGCAGCAGGAGACTAGGCTTTAGTCGTGCAATTATAACGGTCAGTCTGACAGGGTGCAGAGGTGAAGAGTCGAGGCCGGGTTGCTGCAGAGAGCTTCTCAGTGGGCAGTAAGAGAGCACATGGTGGGAGAATGAGCTGTGGGGTGCAGAAGAAAGCTGCTGGTGTGACTTATTCAGATGGTTGAGTTACAGAGCAAGAGCACACAGCACACGATCTATCCAACAGTGTTTATTTGGAGGGTTTCTTTTTTTATGGGACGACAGATGTAGATGAGTCTGGACAACGTTTTTTTTTTTTTTTTTTATTCCATCCTTTCAGCAACAATTAGAAATATGTTGACTGGCACAACACTGGAAATTCAGAGACCGTCTTGTCTTGTTGTAGGTCATGTGATCTGCAGTAGGTCTGGACAATATTTAGGACTAAATAGCACAACATTGTGAGCACAGAGGGAAAGAAAAGAGCTGCAAACAAACATTTAATAATGCTTATGTTTCATTCATCTGACTGCATGTGTGGAAAAGTCCGACTGGAATTCAGATAATGGCTTTCTTGCTGGTGATCAGTATTTTGATGAGATTAATGTTAAGCATTTTCCCTAAATGAGGTTAGTCTATAGCTTGTGTTCAGGGTATAAACAGTTTGCTTAAAAATGAATGAAGTGCAATAACAACTGGTGTTTTAATCCAATACTGATCCAACCATTAACATATTTAACGCAGGTGAAAGCTTCGGTCAGTGACTGTTGACTTCACTGTGTAGCTGGAATGGCGACTGTGACTGGCAGATTAACTTGGCTGTGGTTAAAGTACATTAATTCTGTGAGTTGGCACAAAGCAAAACAGACACTCCTGCTTTGTCTGCTTAATATGTTTTCTGCTGTCTCTGTTTACAGTTCAGCGGCAGGAGGACATCACACCACTCTAACTTGGATGTTGAGGTACTGTTTTTCTACACACATGACAGTGATAGTTGTGGCTGACAGATGAATTCTCAGTGGCTATCTAAAGCTGGTTATGAAGCTGTTACCACATCATCCTTCTCAGCCATCACAACAGCCCTAGTTTAAATTCTTACAAAGTTTTGTGTCTCATTTGCTTTGCTGTGCTGCCAGGAGCCACTGCAGCTGCCACTCCTGCAGTTGTTGGATGTTGTGTGTTTTGCATTGACCAGTGACTAACAGCAAGGTGAAACAAAGCCCATTAATACTGGACAGAACAATATCTTTATACGATTAATATCCTAAACTGCATGAGTTAAGTAAAACCACAGTCTTGTTTTTGGCTCTTGACCTCCCATTCAGAGTCTGTATTCAGATATAATGTAGAGAGTTGGTTTCATGTGACATTTATTCAATTATTCTGCACTGGAAAAAACAAGGGAACAAGTTTTTAAAGCAGCCAGAGCTAAATTCGTATTGGGCCATTTTAAATTATAGTGTAATTGGCTGAGCACAGCCTGGGAAAAAAACAGAACCATCAGTCCAACACTGTCTAAAATCTAACTGAAATGAGACCTTGGTGAAATACACTGTGCAGGTAGGCCAGTCAGAGCAGAAATTTGATCTTGGGGTCTAAATGCCCTGAAATGGGAGGAGCATGCTCCAAAAAACAAACAGCGAACATATTCCCAAGTGCTAAAACATGAAAATGTGACTTACTAACTGGTTTTCATTGTGTGTTCCCAAATCCCAGGTGTGGTTCCTTCTCATGCAGTTGCTGGTTGTGATTTGTGAGACTTTGTGGTTTTTTTCACCTAACATGTTATGAAAACATTCTGTGATTTGTCCTTCTGTCTCCACACAGATCAGTGACTCAGTGACTGCCCACCTGTCAGGTATCTACAGATAAATAAAACCTTTAGTTCTTCCACACACAAGTTCATATAACTTTTATAAAATTAATCTTATATTTCCAAGTATACAATAATAAAATGACGCAATCTGCAGAAAAAATGTAACAGGAAACTCCATATATACACATAGTATATATTATACTATTTTGGCAGACAAGAACATGGACAAGTTCAGTATTGTAAACAGCTCTTTGCTTTCATTAGTAATGTTTTTGTCCACTTTCTTCATCTTATCCTTCAGGTTCCACTTGCTTCCCATGTCCTGTTACATTCAAGGCTCCAAAAATTGTGCTTTAAGAAATCTCTTAACAATCCAAGCGCTTTTATTTGTCTCCCCAGGTAACGCCTTGGTCCGCTGAGTAGAAGTGCACTGCCTCTCTGAACAGTAAGTCAATGTCTTTATTGGTAATGTAGCTGGTATTTCACTGGGCTCTCCCAGCTCGCCCAGGAAATGAAACAGGCTCAGACAGTAGAGTGAAGGGAGGGCAGTAAACCTCTGCAATGTGAGTGTGAATGCACAGATTTCAGTTTAATGAAGCAGGGGGAGATTTATGTCTGGTACAAATAATGACAGTAGTTTTCCAAACTTCTAGAGTTGAAAAACCCTGCACTGAGACGTCTCTGGGCTGAACTTTGGCAGGATTTGGTATTTTAATGATTACAAGGCAGAAGCCTGATGGAGCTGTAATTGGGATACAGGAATGTACTCTGAAATGTGGAAAGACTTGTATTTGCAGTGTTGTGATGGTTAAGACAGAATGGTAAAGGATTTCGAGAGGGGGAAGTAGAGGGCTTTGGATTTTGAGCTCAGGAGGCAGGAACAGAGCAGAGGTCTGAATGTGGTTGCCAGCAGAGCAGCAGACTGTGTGTCTTCAGTTGTCCTTGTCAGGGAGCTCCTCTACAATGGCCTTCTCAGGAATGACCTCGAGGCTGCGTCTGCCTGCAGCTCCACCTTTAGTCAGGTTACAGGTCAGTGCAGCATAGTGGATCTGCTTGAGGTTCTCCTGGACTTCACTTCTGGCATGCTTCAGTAGGTCCGCCTGGCCCTGAGGGGGAGAAGACGAGATCAAAGTGTCAGATCAGTGGAGGGCAGAGCAAGGACAGCAGACATGGAGGTAAGCCAAGGTTTCTGCTTCATTCACCAAAATAAATGTAACATTATTTACAGTCCAATTTAATCTTCCTATGGTCATAGAAATGCTGACAGAAAACCAGTTGGAACAACGAAGCTCACAAATTTGTCATTTCTTTAGATCCCATTTCTCCTAGCACTTCCCAGCTGTCTAACCTACTACTACTTTCAGCTGCTCCCTTCAGGAGTCGCCACAGCAAATCATCTGCTTCCATCTGTCCCTGTCCCTGCATCTTCTTCTCTCACACCAGCTACCTGCATGTCGGCTTTCACCACATCCAACACTCTCTTCTTTGTCTTCCTCCTTGCCTCCTGCCTGGCAGCTCCATCTTTAGCATCCTACCAATATATTCACATTCCTTCCTCTGCACAATCTGGACTCTCACACTTTATTCCCAAAACACCCAACCTGACCTGTCCCTCTGATGTGCTTGTTCCTAATCCTGTTGATCACTGTCACTCCCAAAAGAGAAACTTAACATCTTTAACTCTGCCACCTCCAGTACTGTCTTTCTGTCAGTGCAACAGTCCATAAACCACAGCTGGTGTCACTACCATCTTGTACACCTTTTCTTTAATTCTTGCTTACTCTTTTGTCACACATCACACGTGACACTTTTCTCCCCATTGCTGACCCTAAATACTTAAAATCCTGCACCTTCTTCACCTCCACTCCTTGCAACCTCAGTTTCACCTGCCTCCCTGTCATTCACACTCATGTATTCTGTTTTGCTATGGCTGCTTTTCATTCCTCTTCCTTCTAGCACATACCTCTACCTCTCCAGGTTTTCCTCCACCCACACCCTGCTCTCACCACAAATCACAAGGTCAACCACAAACATCATAATCCATGGAGAAACGGCATGTCCATCACCATGGCCGATCCTTGACGCAGACCTACCTCCACCTTGAATTCCTGTCACACCTACAGTACCACCATCACTGTCATACTGCTCTCATACATATCCTGCACCACTCTAACATAGTTCTGTGTCACTCCAGACTTCCTCATACAAAACCACAGCTCTTCCCTCGGCACCCTGTCATACACTTTCTCTAAATCCACAGACACAATGCAGCTTCTTCTGGCCTTCTCAGTACTTCTCCATCAGCATTCTCAGACCAAATATTGCATCTGTACTGCTGCTGCCTAACGCTCACTACTTTTCTTAGCCTAGCTTCCACTACTTTTTCCCATATCTTTTTTGTGTGGCTCATCAGTTTTATGCCTCTGTAGTTGCTGTAACTCTGCACATCACCTTTGTTCTTCCATTCCTCAAGCATCACTGCCATCTCTCCTAGACACCTCCAGCTTTTCCACCCTTCACTTGTTAGTACATTTCCAGCTCTATCCTTAATCACCCGAACCTGCTGCACATCCTTCCCATCTCACTCCCTCTGTCTCACTAATCTGTACAAGTCCTTCTCTTCTTTGCTGTTCAACCTTGTATACAGCTCATTATGTCTTTTGTTTGGCCTGTGCCACCACCCTCTTTACCTTACATTGCATCTCCATGTATTCCTGTCTACTTTCTTCTGTTCTCTCACTGTTCTACTTGTTATTAGCTAACCTGTCTGTCTGTATACTTTCCTGTACTTCCTCATTTCACCACCAAGTCTCCTTATCGTCCTTCCTCCTTCCAGAAGACACACTAAAACCTTCCTACTTGTCTCCTTGAATACCTTTACTGTAGTTTCCTAGTCATCTGGCAGCTGTTCCTGACCATCCAGAGCCTGTCTCAACTCCTCACTGAACTCTTCACAACACTCTTCCTTCTTTAACTTCCACCACTTTCTTACCACCAGAGTCATCCTACACACTAATCTCTTTCAGGTTACAATGTCCACATAAAATGTAGTCCTACCGCCACTCTTATATGTCACCCTATGCTCCTCCTCTGTTGGAAAAAGGTATTCATCACAGCCACTTCCAGCATTTTTGTAAAATCCACCACTATCGGTCCTTCCAGGTTCCTTTCCTGGACACCAAACCTGCCCATCACTTCCTCATCGCGTCTGTTTCTTCCACCCACATGCCCATTGAAGTCCGCTCCAATCACCACTCTCTCACCTCTGGGAATACTCAGCATCGCTTCATTAAATTCTCTCCAGAATTTCTCATTCTCTAACTCACAACCTACTGAAGGTGCATAGCTACTGCCAACATTCACCATCACCCCTTCAATGTCCAACTTCAAACTCATCACCCTGTCCAACACTCTTTGCATGTTAAATTTGGCAAAACCTTTACATCAGATGAGCTTCCTAACAGCTTCCTAACAGACTAGTAGCTGGTTTCTAGCTGTCTTATTCTTAATTATTGCAAGATGTCACAAACTGTTGAAAAAATTCTAGGGAAAAGACTGGCTTCCCAGTTAAAACAGGTTTTTGTGTACTGTAGCCACCCTGCTCTTAATTCCAAACATAATCTGAGGCTTCAGTAGCCTGGGAAAGGCCCTCTTTGCAGCATTAAATTCCCCTTTGTGTCACTATTCCCTAATGCAATCCAAACAGGAAACACTGAGGAAAACACATTTTGCACTATACATACATAACATTTGTCTTAGACTGCTGAAGCCTCTTTAAGTTTAGATAAACAGAACAGATCTTTTAATGATCAGCATGAACTAGTTCAGGGGTGGTAAACTCTGGCCCCCTGTCCTGTTTGTTTTCCAACAATCAGACAAACAGACCTGATTCAGTGATGTGAAAGACAGGTTTGCCCCCCCCTGAACTACAGGGGTGATTCTAGAGCACAAAACCCGTTTCAATGTTCATATGGATGCCTAACTATGTTTTATCTCCCTAGACCCTTCCTCCAGCTCTCCTGGGAGGGATACTATCCGGCCACCCTGCGGAGGAAGATCATTTTGGCAACTTGCTTTTGGTCATGACCCAAAGCTCAGGACCATAGGTGAGAGTAGGAACATAGACTGACCGGTAAATCGAGAGCTTTGCCTTTTAACTCAACTCCTTCTTTACCACAAGAGACCATACACATTGACCACATTGCTGCTGTGGCCGATGGCAATCTCACGTTCCATCCTTCCCTCACTCGTGAACAAGACCTCAAGATACTTAAATTTCTCCACTTGAGGCAGGATCTCTCCCCCAACCTGGTTAAAGGGGTAAGGCAGGTTCTACTATCGGTCGGATCCTGTCCAGTACCCTGACATAGACTTTCCCAGGGAGGTTGAGGAGTAGTTGGAGCACACCCTCCAGTCCCCTTCCCTGACTGCCACACAGTGTTGCAGGGGTGTCAACCATGACAGCCCAACAACATCCAAAATGTCTGACATCTAAGTAGAAAGTCTGCCAACAATATTTAAAAAGAGAGCCAGATTAAACATGGACAATAAATTATTTTCACTTGTTAAATGTATTCACTGTTATATAGCCACTTTTCTATCAGAGACTCTATAACAATACAGTGGTGTGAAAAAGTGTTGGCCCCCTTCCTGATTTTTTTTTTTTTTTTTTTTTTTTTTTTGCATGTTTGTGCTGTAACAGACTCATTGCAAATTATCGCAAGCGCTTGATTGCAGTTGTTGCTGCTATTAGGTTTAGGGGGCAAACACTTTTTCACCCAGGGCCATGTAGTTTTGGATTTTGTTTTCCCTTAATAATAAAAACCTTCATTTAAAAACTGCATGATGTGTTTACTTTAAATTTGTTTGATGATCTGAAACAAAGTGTGACAAACATGCAAAAAAAGAAATCAGGAAGGGGGCCAACACTTTTTCACACCACTGTATGTGCATCATGTGACCAACATAGAAGTCACTTTACTGAAGTTTGGCTGCAATGCCAGAATTGCTTTGTAGTCCAGATCTGATCCTGGGGGCTCACTAGACTGCACAGTAACACTAACACAACCAGAAAGTGTGGGAGCATTTCACTAATAAAAGACTCATCTCAGCTAGCCAATGTTAAAAGATGAGCTGTAACTAGTGAGTATTTTGAGTCAGATAATCTATTGATTATTGGAACAAATAACTTCAAATTATGAATAGTACAATTGTTCAGTGGCTCTTATCAAGACGGCCTTTAAATGCAGCAGCTTCACTGAAACGTAAACATAATTGTTGTGAAAGGTTATTTGTTCAACACCATTAACAATTCATTGATCAAGAGAAAATGTATTTCAAAATAAGTTACAGCCAAATTTTAGCATTAGCCAGCTAGCTTACTAACCTACTAGGATGACTCCCTTATTAATAAAATGCTGTTTTTGGTGATTAAAGTGTTTCCATCGTGCTGTTGTTTACTCCAGTAAACAGTTATGCCTCAAGACTCAGGGATCAGTGCTGGATGGGAAGGCAATTTTGGGATTGTTGCCAGCTGGACCAAATCAGCTGTTTCACTTCAGTTTAAACAGGCAGGAGGGGAAAAAAACAAACAAATTTTCATTGTAGCTATAAAAGAGTGAAACAGATTTTTCTGAGCTTTACCAATCCTGCAAATTGGCTCTTTCTATTAATCAGAATTTAATTTATTCGCGCTAATACAACTTGGAAGAGCTGTAGGATTGTTTTATGCCATTTGTGACACCAAGTTTGAGCCGGAGGACGACAGTAGAAAGATCCATGCAGTGATGTCATCAAGTAACTGATTAAATTAAATTTGATGGCAACTAATTTGGTCATTGATTTTAGTCGACTACATTTGTTATTATGCATGACTGTCTTTTGCATGGCTCTAACATGAAATGTCCACATAAACAGAACACTGTGCATATTAATGACAAAATCTGCCCCTGAACTCTGACCTGTGAGCTTCTGTGTGTGTTGCAGAGAAAGATTAAGTAACAATACACTAGAGTACTGTGAATATAGATCTCACCTTCAGTATGGTGATGTTCCATGTGAAGGTCTCCACCGCCTTGTGCACCTTCCTGCCCTTCAACCCTTCCTTCATGGCCAGGTCATGGAGGTTCTCGTGAAATTCCATTGCTGAGAGAAAGACAAGAAAAAGTGTTGATTCAGTCTTTACGGTTGGAGTTCATGGTGGTTTGTGAAATAGAAGAGCTGGGAGGTGACTAGAGCTAGGGAGAAACACATTAGCGCAAAGACCTTGGCATGTACTGTCAACATTTCACATTCTCCTGCTGCAGCACAATGGTTAAGTGTGTGAAGTATAGATTCTCACACTGGAGAAACTGTACACCTCTTGTGTGAAAAAGGATCAGAGTAGCTGTTGTTGCACGTATATTAGCTGACAGGCTAGAAATTGAACATTGAGATTTGTGAACAAATTAATGGCATGAAGAAATAAAACAAAATCTGAAGCAGATTTGATGAAAAAAATCTGTTCATGATAAAGTCAAAGTCTCTCTGAAAGGGAAATGAATCCTGTTTCTGTTGGGTCTCCTATGACACTATGAACCAACAGTAAAAATAATCTGCAACTGTTCTGATAATTGATCAAAACTTCCGAACATTCACTGATTAAAGTTTCTCAAATTTGAAGATGGGCTGCTTTTTTTGTCATACCTGAATGTAAAGGAAATATTTTTTACATTTTGGTTTGTTGAATTAAACAAGCTATTTCAATACATAATGTTGGACTCAATTAATTTAATGTAATTTGCAGATGACTCAGTAATTAAAGTAACTCAATGGCAGTCCCAGAAGTTTTCACAATGCAAGCTTCCCGCTGAGGACTATCTGACGGGCACATGTGCTTTCCTGCAGTAAAATGTTAGAAAGAAGAACAAAGTTTAGCAGCACATCTCAGCAGTGTTGATGGAATATCAAAGGACAGGAGTAAAAAAAATTAACTGTTGGGGGGGAGTGAAGGAGCAGAAAAAATCAAAGATAAGTCAAAGAGAACAAAAACCAAAGACAGAACTGAAGGAAACATTGAGGCAGGATGAGAGAGAAAAAGCCCTGGAAGCAGAGAAAGGCAGTAGAAAGACGTCGTATAGGCAGACACATATGACGTTCCTTCACTGTGGATTAGCATCAAGGCATCGAACAGACGATGGATTTGTCTCCTAAGGAGCTTTCCACCTCCTCTCTTCCTCCCCTTACTGTTTTTATTTACCTTGCATGACACTGTCTGAATAAGGACATTTTTAATCTTGAGTTAGCTTTAGAGAGGAGCACTCACACCAGCAGCAACAGGCAACCCCAACGTAGGAGGTGGGGAAAAAACAAAACCAAAGAGAGACAAAGCCAAATTTCCTACTGTGCACAAACACCATAACTGCATACCAACTTCTGCAGTGAGGGCTACCAAGAACAAACACATTTCCGCTTGAAGCTCTGATATCAGCTAGAATTGATTCTGGCCCGTTGGTGCTGTTGCCATGGAAACCTGGTGTTCACATGAGAGACCCCTTTGTGTGAAATTGCCATAATAGGTGTGGGATTGGGTTGTTTTCAAGGCTCTCAGCTGAGTATACAAGTCTGACACCACACCACACAGCTTCGAACAACCTACATCATTTACTGACTGATCTGACACATTTATCATCTCTGAACTAGGCGTCACATCACTGCTCCGAAATCACACGTGCACTTTCATTGTTTTTTCCCCATTTCCTGCGTTCTTAATGCAGGTCAAATGATTCTCTCTCACTCCAATTTCAGGTCGCTGCAACTTGCAACTACAGAGCACATGAAGCATGACTGCTGAGGGAGGTGCTCAGCTTCCTCTATCACTCTAACACACTAACACACACACACGCACACACACACACACACACACACACAGTGGAGGTTGCCTAGCAACATTTTATGGAGTCTGGCAGGCAAGAACAGGGGAAATCTCATTCTTAGCAAGGAGTTTCAGACTGACACTGCAAGACGACAGGTGTACAGTAAAGGCTGATGCTCATGCTTCTCACAACATCAACCAACTACAGTACAGAGCATCAGAGAAACATGACCTGAGTTATTCAGTAGATTCATAACATTGCTTCAACAAAAGGTGGCCATAGCTACCTGAAGCAATAAAGCACAATCAGACATAAAATACAAAACGAAATATTAAAACATAAAAACTCTGATATATAACATAAAACAAAAATACAGTGATTTACTGCCCTGAATGATCAATGAACAAAGTCAAAGAACAGATTTCCTTAGATTATTTGATCTCTTTAACATGTAGCACAAACACTGGCTCTTTACTTTATATTCTGCATAAAACCACTGCAGCTCTGCACAGCAGAACACTGTAATTTTGCACTTTAACGACATCATCTATGGTGATCTTGTTAGACTCCAGCAGGTTCAGCCATTCAGCCTTGAATGTTAATTGGAGCCTAAGCATCAGTGTAAGGTGAGCAAAGTGACATCCATGTTTGAACTGCAAACACCTGACTTGTGTTCACTGACACTGCCTTTGTGTGGAGTGTTTTCTGAGGGGAAACTAGGTCTGTCTGAGCTGATGTGATGGATTATTCACAACTTTAATAGCTGTTGCTGCGGGAATATCCTGCCTGCTGTAAAGGGGGAATTGGGTTTGTACTGACCCAGTTTCTACTCAACAGACAAGTGCACAAAACCACATTAAAACAGAAACGCACATGAGCACGCGCGCACACACACACACACACACACACTGCTGGGACAAAATGATGTCAGTTCAGGAGGGAAAATAAATCAATGTTCAAGTTTATCACTCTGCCACCTCTTGTGTCCTACTTTTAATTGTTGGCTGTTGAATTTACTCTGGCTGATTTTAGATAATCATATATATAATGGTGCTTTGAGATCAAAATCTTCACAAGGATTTTCTGGAAGCTTTTGAATAACAGGTCTGAATGATTCACTCTGACCAGGAAGTTATTAGTAACTCACTATGCCGCAGAAAGAAAAGTTACATCAGATCCCATTGTTTCTACATGAACAACTTGTGAAATATGCTGTGAGAACAGAACGTTACTCATAAAAAAATGTCATTTCATTAGGATGAAAATGTCATGAAGTACAAAAAGATCTAACATCTGGCAGACAGCTCCTTCAGGCTAAAACGAGGAGTGGTTTATAGGTCCTATGAAAGACAAGCAAAAAGTAGGTGCCAACAGATACTTGCATGTGCTCTAAATTGAAATCAACCAATATGTAATTGAAATGTGTTGAACTCATCATACCATAAATCTGCAAATTGCTAACCAAACAGCCAGTGGTCTTGAAATTACAATAACATAGCTGTGGCTTTCAGCTCTTCCTGACATCACTAAGGTCAAGCACATCTTCATCACACTAACTTGTAATTGCTGGTAAAGTGAAAACACCAAAGGGAAATAACAGCACCAAGCCTCTGACTCACTGTCCTCCTCCTCTTTGATGTGCCAAGACAATAAGACATTAATATTTTATAAGTCGTCCATCTGGAAACCAATAAAACTGAGCTGCGGTAATGATGGTCCATCTTTGCTCCCTTGCACTCTCACTTACTGCTTCCAGGAGGTTTACTCAGTGATAAATTAAGCTTTCTGTACTACTTAAATGGAATTCATTTCCAGAATGTATGGCACAGGAAGCACATTAATGTCAAAATTGAATTTCTTCTCATTAACAGGTTATATCCATATGCCAGGTAGGCCGCAACAAATTGGTTCAGAATAAAAACCGAAAATAGAACTGCATCAACCATTTCCCTCCTGAGCCTGCTAATCGAACTCTGATTCCCAGAAAAGCTGAACAGATTAACTTTACCCCTGTCAACATTTTACTATGCTTTCTATATTAACATTAAAAATGTACATACAGGTCTAAGTAGTGTGGAGTGTCTAGTGCAGAAGGACTAAAGATGGACTGCCATTTGTTAACTTTGAGGTCTTGCACCACTTCCCTCATCTCTCTGAACCTTTCAGACAAGCCTCGTAATTAGAATACAGCACAGACTATTACTGATGTGAATTTTAACACCTCTGTCTGAACAGTCTTCAAAGCTGGATCACATATACTTGAACATAAATCAAATGGTAATTTCACTTATTCAGATGAACTAAGTATATTCAGATCTGATGAATTTCATATCGAGTCTTCTGTGTTTTGTGGCTTCAGAGACTTGGTGGTGCAGCAGACAAACATTCATTGTAATCCCTTACCTGTTTTTTGGGTTTGTAGAATTTTCTCATAGACCCCCTCAGAGTTCTCCAGCAAAGTCCTGCTTGTCTGGATCACCTGAGAAGAGAAAAACATATTACTCATATTTACATTTATTTTCTACATCAGCAAAACTGGCATCCCACAATAAAGCAGGCAGCAGTCTCCATCTGGTGTTTCTATTCAGGGAGGGCTTGAAAAACAAGCTGTTATTACAGGCATGTTAGTGGGCGAGGTTGCTGAATTGCATTTTTGAAAACCAAAATTAGAGGGAAGGAGACACAAACCAATTAGGGTGTTTATTAAAAGTAAGGTTTTTTTCTTAAAAGAGGAGCCGTCTTCAGGAGAAAAATATCAATTCTGATGCTTAGTTTTGAAAGTATCTTTCCGAGAGAGAAGGCAGATAATCCAGGTGATTTGATTATAGTGAGAGTAAAATGTAAACATGTGAGTCATTTTGAAGCAAACCACTAACGTATCATCTGTGAAACTGCAGATGTGAAAGATACTAAGTTTGGCTCCTCTGGCATTATATGCTCCGATTTAATTGAGCGCACAAACTCTGCTGACCTGCAGACTGTTAAAACTCTCATGGTGGCTGTTAAGGCAGATTCAAAGGCGTTGGGAATCTATTTACATATTAAACGCCAACACCTCAGCCTCCCCACACCACCCTAAAAACAGCTTTAGTTTCCTAACAGGACAACAGCACAGTGGTGTCTCAGGAGGTTAATGATGCATATGTAGCCTGTCACAGATAGAGGTAAATAAGCAGTGGGTGAACAGGGTGCCTGGTGGACCATCTGGATCTGTCTCTCTGATTAGCTTTGCTTAATTGTCTCATCTGCAGGAGATGATGAGGTACATATACCCAAACGTGAGCAACCCAAAAGTTGCTCAGCTTTTGAATTTAATGAATGTCTGGTGGATACTAGGGTCTTTGTGTATGTAGCACTGTTCTAACTGAACTGTACATTCTCTCTGACATACATGTTAACAAACATTTACATTTGTTAAACACCCTGATAACTCCTCCTTCCAGGCAGGGATCAAAGGTGCACTGAATTTGTTCACAGTACAGAAACATAACAACAACAACAACAAATCACCCTCTAAGAACACTGTCATAGTAGAACAGGCTGTTATTTTCTCAATATATACAGACTTTTTCACTTGCTTTTCACAATTTACTGCATCATCTCCTACAAATGACATAAGCTAAGCTAGTCAGAGAGAAAGATCCAGTTTATCTATAACTCATTTAGTCACGACACGTAAAAGGTTTTCTAAAACACAACTTAACAGCTCCCCCCCCTTTTAAAAAAAAAAGTATAATTACATAGAGTTCACCCCCCGACACTGTGTACATTATGGGGAACAGATTCAGTCTCACAAAGCCATGTAGTGAATCCCCATGTTAAGCTACAAGCAGTCATGAGTAAGTGATTGTGGCTGTTTGTGTCACTGCAGCTGCAGTTATGGTACTTATAGCTGTCGCACACGCTGTGATTACTTCCCTGATGGGTGAAGAAATTACTGTCCTGGTGGCAGATACAGCATCTCAAATGTATTTAAAGGAACATTTCAAGGTAAGTGGGTGGACTGTGCCCTATTTACCCGCTAAAGACTACCCCCTGTAAGTGGTATGTTTAGTTCTATCATTATTATTATTATCATTATCATTATTATTGCATGCATTTAACAAAACACAAATGCTTATTTTTAAAGTGATATTACTTTAGTGATCTCATCTTGGATGTAACTAGTTAAAAAAAAAAAAAACTAAAGGAGAATACATCTTTAAATGCCAGTCTTCAGCTGTAAATGAAATCACAGGTAAGATTTTTAATGTGCCCTTGGTGTAGCATTTCAGAGATTTTGCCTTTTCTCTATCTACTAGTTGTTCCCTTAATTCATCTGCTGTGAACAAAAAAAATAAAAAATCTCTTTCCATAAGCTAGATATCTGGCCTTCTACTCCTGAATATAAATTGGGCAGAGGATTCACCTTTATTGGTCAAGCCTTCATCCCCTTTGTTTGGCATCCCCTTTTCTTTCAAGACTTGAGAATAGTATAAATAAGAATAGTGCAGTCCAATGTGTTAAGCTGAATATGTATATAAATGTATTTACCCGTAAAGTTTCTATCAACTCTATTCAACTGTCACTCTGTGCCTCTCAATTAAGTATAAAACAAGTGTATCAAACGAAATATTTCATATGATGATACCAACTCCATGTGTGTCCTCACTGAGCACTCATCTTTTAGTGTGTTCCCTCTATATGTGTCCTCTAAATGTGTGACACCAAAACAGCTGGGCTCAGAAACAGATTCTGAACAGTGAATATCTATCTGTGTAAATATAAATATAAATATTCTGGAGACACAATGCTACAACCAAAAGGATGGAAAATAAGTCTTATATAACAGACTAATTAGTGGATGTAAAATTATTCAAAAGTGTTGCTCTACTTCTGCCAATTTTTTTGCAGAGGAGTTCTGCCTTCTGACTTAAGCAATGGTGGAAAATCCACTTGTTCATTATATGCAGAGAATCAATTTAAGAGAATAGGATGTATTAAGGGTAATGGTGTCTGGGAATAGCCTCAATGGCATGTTGCATAACTTGTGATCATTGATTTTATTACTTAACAGAGCTCCAGTCCCATTAGCCAACATCTCTGTATGCCCCTATTAAATCTGATAAAGCCAAGGTATTGATTTGATTGGAGTCTAACATTTGCTAGAGTTTTTTTCCCTTCAATGGGCGGAAGCTTTATGGACTAGGAAATAGCAACACTGTCAAATTCCCTATAAACTACAATTATACGTTTTTTTCTCTGCACTTTCACCTCATGAGCCATGAGCATGGGTGGGAAAGAACAAACACATTTACATCAAAACATCAGATTACATTATGCCTGCAGAGTTTCTCCCCTTTTACATTTCACCCACATCACAGGAGTGATATGTGGCCACTTCTGTTTTTGAAGTAATTTAACTGATTTATAAACTTTTGTTTCCAGGTGTTGCTACCATGCAAACAAAGTGAACAAGGCTTTTCAACTACAACTCACCATGTCATAGTTGGCGACGACTTTCTTGAGGACCTCTGGTAGCAGGCCTTGCGGCTCCAAGTTGGGGTACTGGTCAGTGAGGTTGAATACCAGAAGGGGGCTGCTGTCAGGGCCAGTCATCCGAGGGGCGAGAGCCAAGATGCATTGCTTTAGGTTGGCAACTGCTGAAAGGCCACACAGCTCTTTAAAGGACACTATGGCATTCTGCAAAGACAAGAGAGTGCAGTTGCATGTAGTTATACTACTTTATACTGACATGCCAAGCAAAAACAAACATCTAATAGCATAACCATCAGTGTAATATTGACAAGAAAAGAACATAATATTCCATCATCCTGAGGTCTGGCATAGATCTGCATAAAATACATAACCACAACCCAAAAAAAGTAAGACCTGTCAAAGGAAGTGTCTGGAAGCTCAGTCATTACCTGAGGGAACTTTCATTTTGGCGTTTTTTAGCTTTCATAAATACTCAATCCCTTTAGACTGATAACAGTATTACATGGAAATAGAACAAACACAAATCCTAACCTTCCTGTGAAAGGCCAAATATAAACCCTACAAAAACAACCGGAGGAACAAACTGGCAGGACAGCAAAGATGTGTTACAGTCTCAAGGCCACTGGCTTATTATCACACAATGAATGCAATATAAACAGAGTTACCAAAATAAATTCTAGTACAATGCCTGAAGAAACACAACATGAGATCAACCAGTGTGTGGTGACACTTGAGGACAGCATTTCCTATATTTCTTCCCAGAGACTTTAAATAAGGATAGAAGACCACAAATATGATCCAACAAGTGTGGACCTGAAATAGACAAAATTGCAGTTTTCATGAGGCCTGTAATACACATGCTTGCTCAACTTCAGAAAACCAAAAAAAATAATAATAAAAAGGTTTGGGATAAAATTGGATTCATCATCTGCTGTAGCATAAAAAATGTCAGTGATTCCTAAGTTGTTATCCATTACTTCTTTCATTCCACCATAGCCTTTTTCAATTCACACATTAGAAGTTCTGAATGTTTATTACACGAATCTACTTTTTCCTCTCTCCTGTCTTTTCACTATTGCATAAAACATAAGGATTATATCAGTCTGATTGAGTCAAGCCTATTTTGTGTTTCTCTTTCTAGAGGGGCAGCCTTTTTAGATGCTCAAGATTCTTCATAGACAGTCTGGTTATAATCTACGCTTCACTTGACTTGACATTTTCTTCAGTCTACTCCTACAGAGAAAAACATTCCCATGCTGGAAGGCAGAAGCAAATATCATGCAGTTAACACATATATATATAGCCAATCAAATAAACATTTAATGGATTTAATGCCTTACCTGCATGTTTTCTCTGAGGTCTGCTGCCTCCCGCAGTGGTAGCATAGCTGTTTTGAAGACATCATCCACAGCCTTGATCAATAGGACTCTCATGCTGGCATACTCTCTGCTCCTCTTGCCCTTTCGTACAGACAGTCCCCTTTTGTGTGGTTTACCACCTCCTCTTCGATTAGTTATGGCCACGTGAACAAACAACAAGGTATGTGGCAGAACCTCTCCTGTCAGAGACTGTAGTGGTATATGGCGGAAACCTGGCTGGAGACACTCGAAGGGGATAGTATACTGCCCAATAAATTCATCCCCGATGTAGTCATCATCTAGCACCACAAAGCGCACCATTGCAAGCTCTGGGAGGTTAATCTGGAACTCGAAGCTCTCATCGAACAGAGGATTGTCCCCATTCTGGTTGACCGTTTTAGTCCTTTGTTCGGCACAGTCAGCAGGAATGCCATGGATCTCCACATACACATAGGGGTCTACTACATCTCCTTTGGCACCTGAACCCTTGGGTTTGGGGAAGTTTTGCCCACTGATGATCTTGATGTGTAAGAGCTGTGGAGAAACACCAGGTACTGAATCCTTAGTGTTGGCACTAAAATATGAAACCTGCTCCCTCATGATCGCTGGACGCAGCACATAGCCACAGTTCCCATTCTGACGGAACCAGCCAATGTTCAAATCCATCATCAGACCTGGAGTCTGGTAGTTCATTGCTACTATCTGGCAACCACACTTCCAGAAATCCTGTGGATTCATGTTGCTTGAGTCAATCCGCATAGGGCTGGGGTAAACCCTTGCTAGGAACTTCTTGTTATAGTTAACAAAGTCACCTGGGAAGTCACTGGCGCAACGACTGGCAAAGACCTCGTTAAAAGAGCAGAGCTCCCACTGTTTCTGGCTCTGGAAAGATGTTGGGAAGTCTTTGAACTCCACAGACTTGCACAAAGTTACCAGATCAGACAAGTCTTTTGAAAGCTGGAATTTCTTGGATACAATAATCTGTTGTTCCGTAGACTCAATGCTCATTTTTTGAGACATCTCTGCCCCCTCGTCCTCATCTGTGACCTCACCTTCAGAGGCAGAGCAGTTTACGCTCAGTTTCTTACCCTTCAAAAGGATCTTTCCCTTCAGTTCAGAGGGCGAGGGGAGGTAGCAGTCTTCGGGTTTAGGAGGATCTAAGTGGATCTTGTCTCCAAGAATCTTCTTTAAGTGCTGAAACATGACTCTTTGCTGTTTTAAGGAGCAATGGTTTTCTAAACACAGTATCAGTGGAAACTCAGATGCCACAAAAGCATACTTGTTAATGACATCAATGACACTGCGAAATCCAATCTGTGAGGTCATTGTGTGACCTGTATAAATAACAGGTTCGTTATCAGGTCCATCCCACACATCCAGCTCTACACTGCGGCAGCCCATCTTGAGGGCTCGGATATACCCAGTCACATCTGAGGGACCTCTGAACTGATCTTCTATTAGGTATGTATTGTGGGATGAATTAATGTAATAGTGGGACAAGGGCTGGTTCATGTCTTGGCAAACAGTTTTTTGTTCAGGGTCAAATATATGGCACTCTGGAGACATAAGATAATTGGTGAACCCATGGAGTGAAAGCCAGCCCTTGAGTTGGCCCTCTTTAGATGGCTCATATTTCTTAATGACGTCTAGGCTGATTTCTTCGCTGACTTGTGCCATACCCTGCTCTGCCTCGAGAAATATCATTAAGTCCTTGGCATCCAGAAATTCTTTGTTGCTGGAGAACTGAACAAAGAGAAAATAAATTTCTGGCCTTGTGCAAAGATCATGAAAGACCTCAATGAACTCCTCTATCGTCACATCAGAGCCTGCTTTGTCCTTAGCTTTGTGAAGCTCCTTGAACTTCAGTTCTATTTTCACATTTTTAAGACCTGGGTTTAGATTTTTGACAAGTTGCACAGCAGTGCATATTGTTATTTGCTTGATGTTATTACTAGCCTCATCAAAAATTTCACCTAACCACGATGAACTCACATTGTTCTGACTGCTCTCAATCATATTTAATGTATGTTTCCCATAAGAGATCAGGTACCTCAACCCTGTAACCCATATGTTGGCTACATCTGCAGTGTTTGCAACCAAGTCCAGAGACTCATAGTTCTCCCCAAAAATAATTGAGAACGCACAGTCCTCTGATATCTGATCATAGGTTCCATTAGTTCTAAATGTGTCTGTATTTTTTCCTGTCCGAACCTCTTTGATGGATTTTACATCAATTTTGGCCTTTTCTGATTCCTTCTTTGACGGCTCCCATCTCAAAGACTGCATATCAGCATCAAGGAGAAAGTAGCGGTGGTAAATGCGTGAATTGGATCGCACTTTTTTTAGTTCGGAGCCATCCACCATTGCACTGATGCAGTCACTTGCACTGCTGATTTTCTTCTCCGTGGGCATGCTGCTGAATGACACAGTCTTCTTTCTTTCTTTACGCTGTCTTGAGCCATCCTACAGAAAAAAAAGGACATTTTTCATTAATAAAAAAATTACCAACTTCAGGTAAATATAGAACAGTACAACTCTGTGTCTGTGCTGATGTACTGTTTGCATGTTTTGCGTTTCCCTCTCAGTCCACTTTTGTTCCCTCTCAGCATTTACTGAGCAGAATAACAGCAGCGACTTTCTTGGATGACTTAAGGTACTTGTCACTGTATATTACAGAGATACACCAGGGAATCTCCCTCAGGAGACGATCGCCCACACGTATCCAGACAACTACAGGAGCCTCACTTCTGATATTTTCAATAAACCCTGCTCTTTCCACAGCAGCAGGTTCCATCCTCCCAAGGACACCATTTTATATTTTGGATTGTTTAGACTCATTTAAGAAATTTAGCACCAAAAAACAAAGGTGTGTTAAACCATGACAGCTTAATGGTACCACTATATATTAGAAAATGCATCATTTTGTCAGTTAAATGATGTTGCCAATTTAAGAATTCCTCATACTGCACTCTTGATACTCTTGATTTTAATTCTTCTTAGGTGTTTAATGCTCAAACGTTCCTTATGTAATCACACTCAGATGCACAGACACAAACAGCAGTATTTATAGACATCACTGTGTCAAGGACAGATGAGCAAAGTCACAAAATAATGGGTATAAATACAGTTTCCATGGGTCTATAGCAATATGTTCATAAATGTATACAGAAGCATTCACATTGTAACTTCAAACTTAACATATTTTAAAACATATTCAGTGACAAAAATCTGCCTTCTCTGCTGACAGTATTTATTATAATAAATCTGACTTTACCAGTCAAAAAAGATAACAGTGCAGCTGTCACTTTTAACAAGAATCAGCTCTTTTTGGTAATTTTTGAAGTTGTTTCATAGTAACTACTCACTTTTGTATCTCCCCACTGGTCTAACATGCTACAATGGCTCAGCAGTTGCTGTTAGATATGAACAAGAACTGGATGTGCAGTGCTACATCTGTTTCCAAATGGACAAGATGCAAATGAGTACAGTGCAGCCTGTTGCTGACAAGGCTCAGTCATAGTGTGTCTTTGTACATTTTGCACAATGGATACATACAGAGGAGGACAGACACCACGGGGATTTAAAACCCCCAACGTAGCAAAGACCTCAAATAAAATAACAAACATCTTATGCAACATATCAAGGGAAGGCTGTCAGTGTGCGATTATTACAATATGCAGCCTAACAAAATTCTGAAATTATTTTTCTAAAGGAATTAATTATTATTTCTATGTGTATGTTGCTAATGCAACATACATCAATTCAGTCACTCTTGACTGAAGGAATCTTGATCTTAATTTTCAAGTAAAATTGAGCATAATAACATTATTTTCACAGCGTGCTGCTTAAGGGGAGTTCAGTATATAAAAGCAGAGGCTAAAACTTATATGCATGACTGAAGTTAATCCTAATGAACTGAGCAAGACAAGCTGTTTTCACATTCACCTTGAATTATGGTCATAGCTCACTGGGTGTCTTGCTCTTGATGTACTGCCAAGGCTGCAATGCCAGGCATTCTATTCAGACTTTTCCCTGCTTCCTTTAGCAAAACTAGAAAACAATACAACACACACCCATCTCTGTCTTGGCTTATGTTATTATTTTCTGAGGGGATATTGGTGCAGCACTCCCTTTTCTGCCTCTGGTGGAAGTCTGATGGCCCAGGCTGTTTTTTCACTTACATTCATTTGTCCTTAACTGGTACATTAAAAAATAATATCACCATTATCAGGTTGCCCACTTATATCGATAACAGATATTACTTTTATAGGGCACATACTCCGAAATAACACTTATCATAGTTGCTGTCTCATGAAGTTCAACAATAAATTTAATCATGATCAAGATTTTTTTTTTTTAGCCAGTACACACACACACACACACACACACAGTTAAGATCCTTGCCTGGACATGACTTGCTGTGTTTTAGCAAACAGTCTGATTACTATTAAAAATGACTGAACCATTACAGGTGATCCAGGGGCTGCACTTGCACAGTTTGACTAGGTGTAGGGCTGCACCGAATACTCGAGGAAATCGATGAATTCGATTACAAAAAAAACATTTGCGTTATTGGACCTGCTCCGCCTAGGGATCATTGTTCCACATGGACCGTAATCACTGTCGCACAACACATTTCAGTATCAAAAGTTGGCACTATGGCAGAGAACGAAACTGTTCGTAAAAGGCAGAAAATGTCCAGTTTGGGACCACTTCAAATTTAAATAAGATGTCAACATGGGACAATGTGCGTATTGTAAAGTAGAACTGGTGAACCGCAACAGCACTTCATCAATGCTTCAACTTCTGAACAGAAAGCATCCAGATGTGAACCAGACCGGCTCACCCAGCGGAGCCATCACAAGGTAACATCATTTTAAGGTAACCTGTCGTTTACGCAACAGAATTATTGTTTAAAAATGCAAAAGTCAATTTTATCAGATGTCTCAAGTAATCGCTGAAATATTCAGTAGAATACTCGACTCCAAAAATGATTGATAGGTGCATCCCTAACTAAAAGTGTGTCTACAGCATCCATAAGGCAATTTTCTTGCTACAAATTATGGGCTGGAAAGTATACTTCATAACACCAGTAATTATAGCAGCATACTGAGGCATGGCTATCGATGAAGAATTTTAAACAATCACAACTGATGTTTAGCCATCATCTTGTATTAATAAATACTGTGACTCAAGCAAATTGTGGTTTCATGGGAAAACAGCCAAAACACAGTGCTGTAAAATACTGTTACACCTCACTTGATTCACTTAAAATCTGTGAAACTGTATTTTTCAGACACTGTCAAGGGAATCGAGGTTAAAGTCTGTCTCGTTGTTCAGACATAATTGTTGCTTTCCAGTGTTCCTTATCAATTACCAAGTTTATTTTTCTTTTTAGTTATGTTCAGAACAGTAAAGCTCAGGTACATTCTGAAAAGAGGTCAGTAGAACATAAAAACAATGTTCAATGCTTTTATTGTGTTTCATAACAAAGAGATAATAACTAGGCTAACCCTGACAGGGGAAATTACTTTTATGGCTTTACATATTGTTTTCAATATGTATGGTGTGTTGAGTGAATAAACAAGACAGAAAGTGAGTCACAAAGAAGCAAACACAAGAACAGACAATGAGAAAGCAAGATGGAGAGGGTGCCTAAAAGTATATCCAACTGCTCCCAGATCCCACAGGAATATAAATCCCCTAATGGGCTGAATACTGCATTTTGTCCCAGCTCAGTGAGCAGTTATGAACTGTCTGTACAACTAAGGACATCACAGGGGACCCATTGCTTTCTGCTCGACTGTTCTACCTACATCCCCAACAATTAAGCCATGTCAATCATCTAAATCATGTGGCAAAATAACTCAGCTTTTAGCTCTGGGAAAAGCTTCAGACCCCAGTAATGTTAATGATATGAATTTCATCTAAATACAAATATAATAGTGCAGCCAGAGTGGTACAGATGTGTCATTTTCACCATTGCAGTGATATGTTATAAAACTACAAGATTAATTTTGTTATGCTGCAAATCTTCTGGAAATAATCAAATATATAATATCATGTGGTATTAAAATCAACAGTTGTCCTCAGATCAAGAGTCAGATGCTGAATCAGTTTCTAACAGTAGAACAAAAAGCAATCTACATTAAAGTTTCATTGACACTGTGATGACCTTTCCAGAACTGTACAACCCTAGCTGCTACAAAATCATACAGTGCCGTGCAGTTGCTTGGCATTTTACTGGTCTTAAAGTCAGAATTTCTGGTTAGTATTTTCTACTTGTGTTTATACTGGCACCATGACAACGGGGTGCCAGTGGCATGACTAACCACAACATTGTGGAGACCTGGTATGGTTCACACACATGCAAACTTTTTTCAGTACATCTCTGACTGTAACTTACACAAGCGCTTACATGCCCAGTTATTATGTCCATTTATAAAGTGGTGTTGCATGATCCAACATATGGCAGTAGACGGTCAGTACTTAATAAGCAGGCTACAATGCAAGGGTGGACTTTATAATCTTCATTCATACTGGTATATAAAAAAAATGTAGAAGTACTCGCATTTTCTAAATTTAACTTAAGGTACTGTAGTATGTGATCCTGGTCTCATGTTAACTAATAAAAATAATTCCAATGAGTTCCATGCAGTGAAGTAATTTAGATTTTAAATTCTGGTAAAAAGGTAGTAAAATGCTTGTATTAGATCATGATCCAGACTGAGGTATTGGAATAGAAACCCGAATGCATGCCAAATTCATTCAAGCTCAGGAAATAGGCTAAAGGAAAATGTAAATATATAAAAATCAAAAATGTAAAACTTTCATTTTTATAGGTATCCAGATGTATTGTGGTGGCACTTAAAACTGTGGTCAGTTGCACCTTGTTTGCTTTAAAAGTTCTTCTGTGTGTGAGGTTGTACTGTATATCCACTCTCATTCACTCATGATAGCAATTATTTCCCTGCACTCTTCCAAAACATCATCATTAAATAAGAATGCTAACACCACCTGGTAAGTTCAGCAGGCAAAGGAGGCTGAGATGAAAACAAATCTAATGTGTGAAATAGAACTGTAACATAGTGAAGACGCTTTAGAGGAACAATGGAGACTAGAACCTAATGAGTCACAAGGAAACCTCACTTGTGACAGTAAGGAAGTGTAAATAAACATATCAAAAGGCAGTACATTGTGCTGGTACATTCTGTTATGTAAACTTAAAAAAAATAACAGGGAGTGGCAATCTTGCACAACTGCAATCATGACAATATCATTCATTTATACACCCATAAAATATACCTTGAAATGCAATCCAAGAAAACCATCAGGACCAAGAAAAACACCATCATATCCCTTTAACAATTGGAATGCGGAGGAGAAAAAAATTTTTTAGACCCTACATTTGTTGGGTAGATTTTTTTTTTTTTTTTAAACTACCGCTAAAGGTGAAGTCTATTTTTAAAAATAAATATTTTCATCAAATAAGATCATCTTCCCATAAAGAACTTGCTTGATTATATTTAACATATGGAGACTATTTGTTCTCCAGCTGCACTGCAGTCAAATCCCCTGGGATTTTAAATTTGTTAAAGGCCCAGCTGCTGCTTTTTCAGTACCATATGATATCAGTCGTTGGTCAGATGAAGTGTGAAGAAAGTGACTACCATGGGAGTAAACCTTTAAAGCTTTTGTGAACAAAGATAAGAGAGTTGCATGTCTATTTCAAGAAAGTTGTTTCCAAGAGTAGTCAAGAGTTAGACATGGGCATGCACCAAAAAAGAGAGCTCAATTTAGGATGCATACACTTCTGTTTCTGTCATTACATTTTGGTTCGTTAACTGGTTTGCTATTCATTTACATTTTACACAGAAGTTGCATTTGTTTATCATTCATTGTCAAATATATCTTGCAAGTATTTAGGTCACGAATTTGTAAATCTTTAAGGTTGTTTGGGTGATCTAATGAGTTGTTGGGTCATACAGCTGAATCAAAATAATAGCAGCCATCACTCACTGGGCTAACTGATCTGTTAGGATTGCTTACTCTATTACATAACACCAGGGTTGGACAATATGACTGACATTATCATTTGTGTGTGGCAGTCAACATGCGTACAGTAACATACTTCAACTTCTTTCAGTGAGTAAAACTTGTTTAGAAGAAGACTCCACAGTATACCACAGTAAGCTTCAATGTGGTACTGTTAGGTGCTAGTACCAGCACTCAAATAACTACAGCAGTTTGTACTAATGATGGAACAAGCAACCCAGAACAACAGTTTCTCAGTATGAATAACTCAAAACTAGAAACCAAAAGACACTAAAATGTTTCCTCAACATTTACACTTAAACAACATTTCTATGACTCGTTTTTTTTTTTTTTTTTTGTCTCTAGGATTTGGCTCATCTTCTCAAATATTGATTAAGCCATTAACCAAATTTACGATAAGTTAATTTTTCTGTGGTAATAATTACCTTTACACAGTGCTTGTGCTTCAAGTTGCACCCTATGCCTAAAGGAGCATAGCAAATACATTCTTTAGCATGAAACCTTTTCATGTCATTCATTCATTTCATTAAGAATTTTACAAAAAAGTTCATTTATTTTGTTTCTTTTAAACACCTGATAGAGAAGAGAATGAAGACAACATGCTGTAATTAGTATATGGCCTCCAGAAAAGGATGACTGGTGGTTTCCAATAAGCTGCTGATGAAATATGAGCCTGTGAACATCATCATTGATCTCTGGCCTATCAGCTGTAAAGAAAGCAAAGTAATGGATTTCTGCTTTTACCACTGTGTTCCACTTGTCTATTTTGTCCTAAAAACCAGGATGACCATGTAACCTTATACATCTGGATCCTTAACATTTTTATGGTTAGTCTGAATTAAATATTTAGCAGGACACTGTGAGCAACCAAGAAAACCAAGCACAACACTGATTCAAATCCAGGACTATTTCTCATTTTCCAGTGAGCATATCGTTTTCCAGTCCTCTTCTGATGAAAATAGACAAGAGACAAGATAAAGGAAAAATGCTCAACTGTATCATGACAAAATTTGCATGTCTACCGTTCACTGTTCTATGGTTTCACTGAATAAGCGCTTAAGGAATTCAAATACTTTTTGATTACCGACAGAGAATTCCTCCAAAATTCATCTGCTGCTACACTGAATGGAAGAAGTACCAACATAATAGAAAGTTAGCAAGCATGTGATTGCAATTCCATTTTGCAGCCAGCCTAGATATCATGTCTTCTCCTTTCCTCCCTCTGGGTTAAACCACGACCAATAAACCTTAACCTTTGACAAATACTGCTATAGTGAACTGTAGTGGTACACCCTCTCTTAGACTGTAGAGTAAGCATAGACAAATTTAATAAGGATTTACTGATGCAACATAACCACGGTAAAACACAGTGTACACCACTAAATATTTGAAAAAGATCAGTTTTGAAAGCATTTATACACTATTTATGTCAGTCAACAATGCAATTGCTGGTAACTACCTCGTTAATATTCAAAGCAGACCTGAAACAGGGTATGATCAAGCAAAACTGTCATGTCATAGTTCAGTTTAGCAAAGAGAGAGAGAGAGAGAGGGAGAGTGAGGGGGGAGGGAATGGCATCAAAACTGCTCAGCATCTAATAAGGCATCCATGATTAGAGAGTTTCAGAACACTGTCAGGCCTCAAACGATCTGACTGCACTGTAAGTAAAATTAACACAGGCTATTAGCTGCCAATTTCATAAGATTTTCCACAGCCATTATTGTTATCACTGCAACAACAGCACTGCTGATTCAACCATGGAGCCTCTCAAGGTTGAATAACAAATTAAGAAAGTGGTGTGGCAGTGGGAATAACAAATTCCTGGTCAATTTAATTTCGGTTCAACTCAATTACAAGAGAATGACTCCTCCAAGATTTAAATGCTTTTAATATAAAAGTTTATTAATCTAAGATATTAATAGCAAAAAAAGTTGATTACTAACTGTATGGCCCCTGCATGACAAAAGTTAGCACAAACTTACTGTTACATGTCAACATATTACCTGCAAACAGAACTAGACTGTAACAGCACTTCAAACTGAGCTTTTTAGTTTATAAAGTCAAATTACAGTAAACATTTAATTTAATCACTTGCATTTTCATGGCTGAGCATTACATAGATGGTTTTATTAGGTATTCAAATATTTAGTGTGTGCAGAAACTTACAACTGTTACCTAAGGTATTCAAATTTAAGCACTAATAAGACCACAGAGAGTAAAGAGCTTGTCTGCAGTACAAAGTCCATCATTTTGTTTTCAATTAACTGAAATATTTTGTTCTATAAAACACTGGAAAAACAGACTCGGGGAAACACGTCTTATTTTGTCAAACTCTCAGTCTAAAACCTAAAGATATTCCCTCTACCTGTCAGAGTTAAGCCAAGGAAGAACATTTTCATTTGTGTTTGAAATGTGCCTCAAACAATAACACACACATCCAAATAGATGACAAGTAGTTGCAGCTCTAAACCTATAGAAACTGTACTCACGGTAATTATTATAGTTTGCAATAACTAATTTATAAACTGTACTTCACAAGCAAATATTAGATTTATCTATTCTCATAAAGTATTTAATTTCCTGTGAGAGCTGTATGTTTAATAACGGTATGTAAAACCCTAAACAAACACTGCAGTCATGAGAGTCAGCTTTGCGTTTCCTTTCCACAGAGGGGCTTATTAAATTTTAATACCTTTATTGATATCTGAGTCACAGCCTCAATTCTGTGGATTCTAACAAATATTAGTACTAGACAAATAATTAATTATAATTAAACTCCATGGTAACATTTTAAATATGCACTGATGACTATGGTAAAATAACTCATCACACAGGTATAGATCTTCCTCACCCTTTAATGTGGCAGAACCATTACCATTGCAACTGCAATCTGAGCTATCCTGGAATAGCTGTTTGCGACAAGCAGTGTGTGACACCTGAGCTGATTAATAAAAAAAGCAATGATTCAGGTAAGTGGCTGACGGCTGCTGTGAGTCACCTTGAACACATACAGCCACAATGAGTGAATGTAAGACAGCAGTGAGACCCTGAATCGAGGATGGCTGTCAAACAACTTCAAGTAAATTACCTCATCACATACCAGTGACATTGGTTTTGAATTTACATTGAAGAATGTACGATACATGGCTCAAAAATATATTCAGCAAGTGCCTCTTCAGAAGTAAATTCTCAAGCTGACTTTGTGTTAAACAACAAAATGTTCTTGGCAGAATAGTCGTAACACTTAAGTGGCAGGTTCTTGAGTGGTATTATGAATAATTAATTTGACAATCCTAAGAAATAAACAACATTTGCATCATCACATTCCTAAGGAATACATTATGCCACCCACTTCAGTAAGGTCTATGTGTAGTCGGAACCCCCTCCCCCCTTTCTATTTGGTGTTCAGTGCGAGGATTATAAAGGCAGCTTTCTTGCCTAAGGCCACATCAGGAGAGATTCTTTTTCACTCGACATTCCCCCGACTCATTTTCCTTTCTTTTTTCTTTTTGATCCTACACAACTGGACAAGCAAGCACTGCATATTTACATACTTCAGTGGAACTACTCAAATGGACAAGTGTACTGTAGCATATACAACAGCTATTTCCCTCTTCTCCACTGTCAAAAATTTATTGGGCCCTCCCAATACTCCTCTCTTCCCCTCACTCTCCACCACCTTGTGCAATAACTTCCTGGATTTCTTCTCATCAAAAATCGAAAATATACACCAGCAATTTCCCCCCATCTGTGACACTGCGAACTGCCTCCACTGTACCTTACCCTGTCTATCAGTATCCTCCCTGCTTTCGAGTTTTATCATTCCACCCACCACGGTTATCTCTTCCCTGATCCTCAAATCCAAACCCTCAACCTGCAAACTTGACCCCCTACCAACCAACCTCGTCAAGCTCTGTCTCCCCTCTCTCCTTCCTCATGTTACCCACATTATTCACACTTCCCTCAGTTCTGGTATCGTACCCCCATCACTCAAGACAGCCATCATCACACCAATCCTAAAAAAAGGTCCATACCCACCTTGCCGCCAATAGCCTATACGAACACTTTCAATCTGGTTTCCGCCAACTTCACAGCACTGAAACTGCCCTAGTCAAAATCACCAACGACCTCCTAGTAGCCGCAGACTCTGGCCTTGTCTCCATCCTCATCCTCCTTGACCTAACTGCAGCTTTTGACACCATCTCACACAATATTCTCCTCCATCGCCTTGCTTCCATCGGCATAGCACCATGGTTCACCTCCTACCTCTCTGACCGCACCCAGTCCGTCCATCTCCAGAACTTCCACTCTCAGCCCTCTACTGTCAGTTGTGGCGTGCCCCAGGGCTCTGTCCTGGGGCCCCTCCTCTTCATTATTTATCTCCTTCCTCTCGGACATATCTTTAGGCAACATAACATCAATTTCCACTGTTATGCAGACGACACCCAGCTCTACCTCTCTGCTGCTCCATCTTCTGCCCTCCCCCCTCCCTCCCTCCTTACCTGCTTACATAATATCAAATCCTGGTTCACCCATAACTTTTTGAAACTCAACCCCGACAAAACTGAAATTCTCCTCGTGGGCACCAAATCCACCCTTTCTAAAACCAGCACCTTCTCCATTCTAATTGACAACAATACTGTCCTCCCCTCCCCCCAAGTTAAAAGCCTGGGTGTCATCCTAGACAGTACTCTCTCCTTCACTCAGCATATCAATACCACTACCCGGTCGGCCTACTCCCATCTCCGTAACATAAACCGCATCCGTTCTTCACTCACCATCGATAGCACGGCCATACTCGTTAATGCCTTTGTCACCTCTCGTTTGGACTACTGTAACTCACTCCTCACTGGTCTACCTCTCAAATCACTTCATAAACTACAACTTGTCCAGAACTCTGCTGCCCGAATCATCGCCAGAACTCCATTCTCACATCATATTACCCCTGTCCTTAAACAACTTCACTGGCTTCCTGTGTCCTTCCGTATAAACTATAAAATCCTCCTCCTCACCTACAAAGCCCTCCACTCTATTGCCCCACCATACATCACTGATCTACTTCATATCTATTCTCCGCCTCGTACTCTCCGCTCCTCCAGTTCCACTCTCCTCTGCACCCCTACAGTGCGCCTGGCCACCATGGGCGCTAGATCCTTCAGCCACACTGCGCCCCGCCTTTGGAACATTCTCCCTCATCGCATCCGGTCGTCTCCGGACTTATCAACTTTTAAATCATCACTCAAAACGTATCTGTTCCGTATAGCGTTTTCCACCTAACTCTCTTAACTTCCCAAAGCAGCCCGTGATGTTCTACCACCCTCTGCCTATTTCATATTGTCTCATATTGTTTCATATTTGTTGTTCTGTCATCTGGGTTTTTGTGTTTCAATTTGCTTTTGCTGTACATCGCCCACTTCCTGGATGCTCTGCACTTTTGCCTTTACATTCTGGCCCTCTGTTTATGCATTGTTGTTATTGTTGTTTTAATGCACTCTATGTATTTCATGCTGTATGCTTCCTTTTTCTCTCTGTAAGGTGACCTTGAGAGTTTGAAAGGCGCCATGAAATAAAATTTATTATTATTATTATTTGCCACAACTAATCAGACTGCAGAATGGAAATACTGCTTTGAAAGCTACTTAATACATGGTGTAAACTGATGACTACATTAGCATTAATAGTGCGCAACACAAAGTACTTGATACACAGTACAGTGGACATACTGAAAGCATCCTTTAACTTAAAGCGACAACATAATATTTACTAAACACTACTACTAAAACACTTTAGCTTAAGGAAAACACTGATAAAACAATAACATTCAAATATTTCTATTAAGCATCCAAAGTGAAATCTATAAGCTACACTGACTTTCAACTCTGCCAAGTCTCAAAGCTTCAGGAAGCCTAATCTTAAATCATTATTGTCAAATTCAGATGTGGGCATGCAAAGATGTACAGTGGAAACATTCTGACAGAAGGAAAGCACACAAGGGGAAGGTGATGATACTTCAGAAGGTTTCATGACAACCAACCAACCAACCAACCAACACTAATGAACACCTGGGAATAGAAATGCAATAAGTTGTTTTTTCTTCAGGTTTGATGTTTAACCCATCTTCTCTTCATTAGTAAGGGTTCATTTCTAAAACATGTTTAGAACATGGTTTCAAGGGAATATAACTGAGAAGTACTGTGTAGTCCTGGCTGAAGATATGCTACAATATAACAATGCCCATGGAGAGACTTGCATAGACTCACACCACTGTGGTCCACCATAACTAATAGCATCTTGTTTCCCTCTTAACAGGGTTACATCACAAGCTGAGTGTATTTTCGCCACCTAGCAAAACTGTAAAATAATAGATATTTACAAAGCAATAAAAATATCCTCCTTATTCAAGATGATGTGAGATGAGATGTGAGGTAGGAAGAAAAGTATTATAAAAAAGTATTATTTCTCCTGCCTCTGGCCACCCACATACAAGATGGTTAGAATTTAATGAAGATTGAGTTTAAAATAAACTAGTTAACACCTAAGGCATTACTCAAGCTATGGGTGTGTCTTAGCTACACATAATAGCTAAGTAACTTAAATACGTATTGCCCCATTCATGCAGTAGTTATTCTTTAATAACATAATTCTTTGTGAGAACTGTCTTCTCACAAAGAATTATGATTCAAACTACAAATCCATGTAGCTGTCTCTGGCAAGTCTGGTATAAAAGTCAATTTTTTTTATAT
This sequence comes from Mastacembelus armatus, assembly GCF_900324485.2. Classification (NCBI taxonomy): domain Eukaryota; kingdom Metazoa; phylum Chordata; class Actinopteri; order Synbranchiformes; family Mastacembelidae; genus Mastacembelus; species Mastacembelus armatus. The sequence goes on along the minus strand of NC_046648.1, from coordinate 21,954,926 downwards.
TATAACAGAAGCGATATACTAATATAAAAGCATGATTTTTCATTTCATTAAAATAAGTGAAATTTATGAGAAAATGCTGTTACCACAAAATCCACATCAAACACTAATCATTTATGTCTTGGTCTATTACCTAAGTTGTTTAAAATATTCTGCAAACTAACAAACCTTCTTGGTGAAGTAACTACTATTTCTGGCAAAAAGCATCCTTAAAGTGGTACTCCACCCAAAATCGCTCTGTGTATCCAGCCCAATATTGGAAGCTGTCAGATATTGGTAGCTTCATTTTTTGTGGAGAGGATGTGGTAATGTGTTGTGGTCAACTAGAAATTATGTCAGTTAAAATGGTTTCCAAAGAATTAAAACATCTATAAATAGTATTTTACATATTGCTGAAACATAAAATGCTCTTTTCCATTGTACAGAAATTCATTGGCACAGCATGACAAAAAGTTTTTACCAAAAAAAAAAACTTTGTGTGTTTAAGAAGGGCAAAATCTGAGCAATGTATAATATTTTTAAAACACTTTGGTAACTAAAATAAGTTAGCAAAGTGATGCACAGTGAGAGGGTTTAGAGAAGCTTGTATGGATTTACTGGTTCTTGAAAACTTCCTGGAAGAATGACTGTAAGGATGAATAACAACTCAGGGTGGTGTATCACGTTAACTGCAGTATTTAACAACCATCAAATTAAAAGCTCTGCTAAGGGGTTATTTCCTCAACCAACAATTGTACATTTCACTTTTTGCAGACTGCACACACAGTTTAGGAGGAAAGGTCTGAAGGTACCAGTTCAGATATGCCACTGTGCCCTTTCACCACACAAATGCACAGACACCTACACCACAAAACACATTCAACAGAAATCTTTCTAGAAGTCAGATTGTTGTTTAGCAGGGAGTATTACAGCTGCTACTATGAGAGTGCGGTTGGTTTCTCGACCACATCCTGCCATCACTTCAGAGAAGTAGTGTAACAAGAACTGAGGGATGTGACTGACACCATTAAAATATACTGCTTGGTTAAGACTGATCCAACCCTTCACAACTACTCTCTTGATGCGATGTTAAATCAGTCATAGCTGTCAGAAGCAAAAACACCTGACTGCAAGAAAATACTGGCATGCAGACAAGGGTGTGACTTGCTAAATATTTGATTTGCTGGCTTTTAGGTAAGAAATTCAGATCCTTGCTTTCACACAAGTAAAAAGAGAAGGATCAGACATAATAGTTTTAATTTCTCCATCTAAAGACACATTAACTTACCAGGCTACTTCCATTTTTCACAGAACTTCAACGTTAAAAACTAATACACACTAATTGTACCCACTTTATTAAAAAAAGTGTTTATATAATACAACAGCGTAACAGCCCGTGTATTAGCTGCATCAGTTTACAACTGGATAAAAATACGTTCTCAGACAAAAAAGATTTGGACTATGACTGGATTTTTTTCCATCCATTTCCCATACCTGAATCTGAAACTTGGTAAGAGACTTTGCTACCTTAATTGTAGCTTAACTTTCACTTTAGTTCAAACTTATCAGAAAAGATTATTTCTGCTGTGATTCACAGGATCTTCACTGATCTGTTGGGCTGCTAAGAAAATGCCACAAAAATAATTTCAAACTAGTCTTCTGTGCTTTTAACTTATTTTATATGTGTTGTCATTAAGTCTTTTTTGTGTAGCCTGATATGGTACTTATTGAATTGAGGTCACTGAGCATTTCAGAATGAAAAAGAATCCACAGGAGTGGATTTCCCACTGAAATACAACTAACTCACATGGCCTGGGAACTACGAGAGGTCCTTGTTTAGTGAGAGATTACTTCGAACTTCACAAAGCAGACATGTCAATATTACCCCTATCAATCTCCAGGCAGACGGTACATCAAAGTCCAGCACTTACAATGTGCTAGGAATGTGGTGCCATAACACCTACCTGGTGAAACAGAAAGCAGCTGAACCCCATCCACAGCCACTGTATCCAAAGCAGAGATATTTTACTGGGGCATCAAATCACAAACCACAACCACATGGTATTGATTTTGCCCATGGTGATAAACAATTAAGCTACCAGACTCTCTCAAGCATACCAGACATTACCATTTGAAAAGTGCCTCTTAACAAATTCCTTATACAACTTGATGCATTTGGCTGGCTGGTCCTGCAGGGAATGAAATCCCTGACTGTATTTGTTTAGTGGCTTCTAAAAGCCAAATGTAAACATCAAAACAAGAGGAATACATTCATGACATCTATCTGTTTTAAGGTTATGTTCTGTAGGTGCAGAATACATTTAATATGAAGAACAGCGATAATATAATGAATCATAACTCCCTTGCTCAGTATACACACTTAACTCCCCTTCACTATCTTCAAACCTGTGTTGTTTGACACTTTTTTTCTACAGTGTGACATTATGACAGCTAGCTGCAGACATAGCACTTACATTACAGAGTTGCTGACATGAGCTAAAGAAAATCTTTTGGAGACTTTCAACATACAGTAGATTGATGCAATATGAGTGTCATCATCTTAAGTATCCCTTGAGCAATACTCCCAGCGTCCACACCCAGGGAGAATAATAAAATAGTATGAAATGTTTGACTGCAAATCTGTATCACAATGAGTCTGAGACCAAATAATATGGAAACATTAGATTATATATTATATATAATTTCTCCGACCACCAGGACATCTGTTTCTTTTCCAGAGTTTTAAATTGTGGTGCTCACTTTTACATTCCTACTCTAACAAAGTATGGTAATGTTAAAGCAGATTATATAATTAATCTGTGCATGTATAAGGTTAACACAAAAAACATTTAGTAAACCTATCGCACGTAATATTTGCTTACCAAGTCTGTCATTCCACGGTATCTGCTGCTGTACGAAGGGGTCTCTATGAGTGTGTGTGTGTGTGTGTGTGTTTATACTGTATTTATATTTGTTGTTCTACAAAAACATGGCAATCCACTTGTCAACCATCATTTAATTTTTAAATCCCTGATATACCACAGATTTGTTCTAGCTTCTAAATTCATATAAGGGGCATAGAACTTGAACCAAATGCTTCTTATGTACCTTATGTACATAAGTATTTTCTGATTATATTTTCTGACACTTCTGCCATTTCCCTGCTTTTACCCCTTCTCTGGTTTCATAACACACACTTTCATCTTCTAGACTTTCAGCCTGTGATATTCAAAAAAATGCACAAGTTTAAATGACTGTTTAAATAAATGTTTAAAACCATTTATGACTCGGGGTTTAAAATAAAGTACAGGATGTACTTCTGGTGATGGTATTACTGACCTGAATTGTGAAAACCACCTATGAAACTGTTAAGTGTAACCAGTCAAGGTGAGTGAAAAGTAAGCGCATGCTGCCTACAAAAGGGGCTAAATAAATTAGAGCAGTGGTTTAGCAATGCAACTTCAAACACTCCATGTTCAGTGTAGATGTGCAGGCTAGCTCTCCCAAATGAATGGCTGTACACATTAACTTCAATCTTTACCTTGATAATGCTGCTCCTGCGTGGTATTTCAGATGAGGCATCTAATCCGACAGAGGTGTTGGCAGTTTCCACCGCGGTTTGACAGCCGGGTGCGACAAGAGATCCCGAACCGACCATATTTTCTGATATCCCACAGTCTCCATTCAAGACCGACACTTCGCAATGCGTCTTGCCAGCTGCCTCGTCGCTGGGAACGGATGTATCCCCAAGCGTCAATGGAGGCAGGCTGCCGTCCTCCCCAAACTCCGCCATAGGCACTTCGAGCATACACACCGACACACAAGGTGGCAAGCTGCTGGGTAGAAACGCCTCGTTTCTGATTTACTCCAATTTCCTGCCTGGTCTATTGGCTCGATTTAACATTTGCACACATTTCTGCCATATCATCTCTCGGTGCATATATTTGCCAGGTCCCTGCACAGCGAGGAGCTTGCTCTGCGCATTGTGCTCTGCGAAGATAAACCACAACGATTAGCATAATTAGACAACATCAGATTAGTGACAGCATGGATGTTGTTGGTAGCAGATATTTAGCAATATGCAGCCTTAAGATCACATTTGTTGTGCACTGAAAGCGGATGTTAACGTTAGAATCAGTGAACGCTGCATAACTGGCAAACGGCGATAACAAATAATAATAATACTAGGTGCTTTGTTTTGTGCAGTTTTGTTTATTTTTCGCAAATATTAGCACGTTTCCACTCCACAGAACGCTTCACATATGTGGTAATAACCCACCGTGTTCGGTCGGTGACGGTAAGTTTAATGAATTACGTTAAGTCAGTGATTATCATGCTGAAAGATACAGCAGTTTTATATTCTTACCGATCAAACAGTCGCTGTAGCTGAGAGCAGCCGGACCGCCGTTACCGTGTGGTGCCTGTGCTGCTGCTGAGTTGAGCTAGTTAGTTAGCTAGCCAACCTCCCTCGCTAGCTAGGTGGGTGAAGTTAGTTTTCACAGCCAACTCAAAGTCCAGTCAGTACAACCACTGTCGCCAGACTGTTTAGCAAACAAAGGAGGAAACTACCTCCCTTGCCAGTCAATGTCGGCAGCCACTGGTTCTTCCGTTCGGGTTAAATAAAGAGGAGTCTCACTCCGTACGGGGCTAACGTTACAACCGCTGCCGTCGCACGAGAACTCGTTTCCAAGGAACAGAGTTGTGTACGTCTCGTGAACGCGCGACAGACAAAACAGGCTGGGCTGTCAATCAAACCTAATTATTTCTTCACAGGCCCGCCCCCTTTCGACACATGCACGTCCAAATAAACCCAGATACCATGAAAACATCTTTCATAGGTCCACGTCATCTTGGTTACCGTTTATTTTGTACTCTGTCATTTATTTCATAAGTACAGACCTCAACATACAGGCAAATTTAAAAGCAATAATATATTTGAACTAAAAATAGAGAAAATTCATACAAAACACAAACAAAAACTCAAAACTTAAGAGACAACATACAAAACAACAAAGGCTGACAAGAAAAAACATAGAAAGCATCAAATCTCAACAATATATGCAAAACAACACAAAAGTCAGGAAGAATATACACACAAAACAGCAATAATACTCAACAAGACACATAAATCAGTATAAATATCAACAAGAAAAGACTAAAGTCAACATGAAATCACATAAAATGAAAACAGATTTTATTTCCTCTTTCCCTCATTTGAAATATCTCTCAATATGCATCACAAAAGTTCAAAATGATGTTATTAATATTAAGACGTCTCAGAAAAAAAGCCCACCTTCAGACACTCAAAGAAAATATAAATATAAAATTCAAAGCCTTTATGTAGCAGCGGATGCTGATGTAAAAAACTGACATCACTGGGTCTTAAACTAATTTTCTACTAATATAAAATATAAAACCTCTCTCAGAACACCTTCCTGTGTAGTATCAATAGGCCTATTGTTGTTTTTGATGTCAGTTTTACTCAGAACATATGACATCTCTCAAAGACAGTGGTTATTGCCTATAATGGCTCACATGACATTTGTTTTTCTGTTCACAGTCACGCTGTGTGTCAGATCTTCCTCTTTATGTGGATGGTGCATGGAGACGATGTGGTGAAATAATAGTCCTCACTCAGCAACAACCTCACAGTAACTGTGACAAACAGAAAAACAAACAAACGTCGCTAATAATCAATGCTTGGAGCAAAATCTTTGCAATATTACTCACACACAGTACAACACATTCTCTACATGAAGTTCATCCATCCTAAAGTTAAAGCTTCTTGTATGAGAGATGCAGATAGTGAGTGATGAAGCATACAATTCTTCTACATGATTTAGTGCATTTTATTCATAGGTCACTGATTCATATGAAGACAAATACAATGAATATTTTGGGATACAAAGGCAAGAGATGTGGATCAGTTGTATAACAGAGCCATCTGCTGGTCTACAAGGGTTACTGCTATTTTTGGTTATTGTGTTGTGATTTTTAATTATCCTCCATCTTCTTCTGACAAAGCACTGTCACTGCCACTTTTTAAAGTGTTTTTGACATCTGGCCCCTTGAAAACAAACCACCATCAACACATGAGACCTTGTTGCCCTTTGTAAATATGTAGTATTCAAATTTCAATTTATGTTATAGCACCAAATCACAACAAAATCATCTCAAGACACTTTTTAGAAACTCAAGAAATCGCTTATGAGCAGCACTTGGTGACTGTGGGGAGGATAAACTCCCTTTAATGGAAGAAGCCTTCAGCAGAACTGGGCTCAGTTTGTGCAGCCATCTGCCTCAATAGAGAAAAGAGAAAGATAAAAGAACAAGGAAAAAAAACAAATAAACATTGTGCAGGTTTTGAAAACATCAACCAAAAGAGTAATTATTTCTATATTTGCTTGTAGAGACCTGAAGAGGGTAAATTACATGAAAGTTCAAAAAGACAAACATTTGAACCCATTTAAAATATGTATATATATATATATATATATATATATATATATATTTATTTATATATATACAGAAAAACTGAGAATATATATATATATATATATACATATATATATATATATATATATACATATTCTCAGTTTTTCTGTAGTTTCTATACTGTTAACCATCTTTGCGACCTATTTAACTTCTCAAGCCTAAGAACCATTGAGCTAGTGATAGTCTGTTAGGTGACAGTAGTGAACAATGGCAGCAAATTGAAAAAGCTGACAGTTAAATAAAATGTGTTACATTGCTGTAGGAGCAGTTGCTAAAGTTGAAGCTGCCGAAGACATCTGTGTCATCATTGATGCTTGCTTTTATGCATTTATTTTAAAATGTATTTTAATATCACTAAGTTCAGCAGTAGCTTTATATTTGTGGATTTATTGTAACTAATGTCAGGATATTGCCTGAAATATTAAGAGTTTTTGCTGGTGGAAAATTGTACCTCCACCCAGCAGGGAGACGTTAAAGAGCTGACGTTAAAGCAAAGTTTATGACTTCCAGAAGTCTCATTGATCAAATTTCTAATCTTTTGGTATTATGGATAATAATTTTAAAGCTGGGACATGGTGGTGTGTGTGTACTCAGAGCTCCAGAAATACTTGGCTCAGCTCTGGTTCTTACAGAGGAATTGGCACTAGCCTTCTGCTGGCAAGTGTTACACAAGTCACTGTGCTAAAACAGTTTCCCTCTAAATCTGGATGCTGCAGGAGGACTTAACAATGAAAATGGCACATTTGCCTGGAAATGCTCTCTGTGCTCTACTATTTAGAAAAAGTTTGATCTGCACCTGTTCTGGTTGACAGTGTCTATGGTGTCATTCCATACTGTACTGTACTGCCATGTTTGCTATAGTTTAAATGTGCAAAATGTTATAGTTCAGAGTTTTAGCACAGCATTTCAGATGATTGTTCAGAAGTTTACTGTTAATCCTCATATCAGCTGACTAAGTACCTAATAGAGGTTTATGGCAATTTAAACACTAACCAGGAGGCACTAGACTTAAACAATAAAACCAAATTATCAGTAAAAAAAATAGAAAATCAAAACAAGCTGAAGCGTGAAAATGTGGAGCTGACTATAGCATGATAATGCTCTGTGGTTTAACCCTCTTTCATGCACAAGTATTATTAATCAATTGTTAATAAAAATACTATTCATAGTTAATAAAAATATATTAATACATATATTTTATCTGTAGTCATTTGATCTACTTATTTTTCATATGGGACTGTGGAAAACAATCCTAGTGGCCAACCTCAAGCCGATTGCACAAGTCTCCATCAAGTGTGGCATCTACCAGGGAGATGCTCTGTCCCCACTGCTGTTCTGCATAGGCCTGAACCCCCTCAGCCAGATCATCACTAAGACTGGCTTCGGATACCAACTACGAAATGGGGCAACCATCAGCCACCTGCTGTACATGGATGACATCAAGCTGTACGCCAGGAGTGAGCGAGACATCCCTCACTGATCCACACCACCAGGATATACAGCAACAACACTGGAATGTCATTCACACTGGACTAGTGTGGTTGAATGATAACGAAGAAAAGGAAGGTTGTCAGGATTCAAGGAGTGAACTTCCAAAAGGCAGCATAGCGGCTGTTGAGGGGAGCTACAAGTACCTTGGAATCCCACAGGCAAATGGGAACCAAGAAGAAGCCACAAGGAAAGCCGCCACAGCCAAATACCTACAGAGAGTAAGACAAGTCCTAAGAAGTCAGCTAAATGGGAAGAACAAGGTCCAAGCCATCAACACCTACGCCCTGCCGGTCATCAGATACCCCGCTGGCATAATAAGCTGGCCAAGAGGGGACATAGAAGCCACTGATGTCAAGACAAGGAAGCTCCTCACAATGCATGGAGGGTTTCACTCCGAATCCAGCATCCTGACTAAGAGGAGTACATCAGGAAGATGGCCCTGAGTGATGGAATACTACGTGAATATCTCAGGCAACAGAAGCCCGATGCAGAGGAAGAGGAGAAAGAACCATCATGGCAGGACAAACCCCTGCACAGCATGTACCACCAACAGATAGAAGAAGTGACTGATATTGAGAAGTCCTCCCAGTGGCTGGAAAAAGCTGGACTAACACTCAGACCAACAAACAGGTGATGGCTAACCAACCGGACATAGTAGTGGTGGACAAACAGCAGAAGAAAGCCGTAGTGGTAGATGTAGCAATCCCAAGTGACAGCAACATCAGAAAGAAGGAACATGAGAAGCTTGAAAAATATCAGGGGCTGAAAGAAGAGCTAGAAAAGATGTGGAAGGTAAAAGCAACAGTGGTCCCCGTGGTAATTGGCACCCTCGGGGCTGTGACCCCCAAACTGGGAGAGTGGCATCAACAGATCCCAGGAACAACATCACAGATCTCAGTCCAGAAGAGCGCAGTGCTAGGAACAGCTAAGATACTGCAAAGAACCCTCAAACTCCCAGGCCTCTGGTAGAGGACCCGAGATTGAGGAAGACACACACACACCACCCGTAGGGGTGAGAAGGGAAATTTATATTCAATTATAATGAAAACTTTGCTTATAAAAAGTGTGTATCTGTAAGTTGCACTCACATTTTATATGAAATTATATTAATTGGACATAGGTTATTTTCAGTCTTTTAGATCATTTTTAGATTTTTATTCTTTGGCATGTCTAAAAAATTGTTCATATTTATGAATTTAAAAACAAGAATAACCAATGAAACAAAGAACAACACACTGTTTTTTAATGCAGTCTTTATGGTATGATTTGTAGAATTTCTTTGACATTACTATGATGTGTGCAACACCAGCATAATTTCATTCTTGATGAAATTTCCCAAGGGATTTTGATTAGACATGAACTGTTTCAAACAATTCGGAAACATCCGCCTAAAAGAAGACAATTAATTAAGTGTAGATAGTGTGAGGAGTCTAAGAGCAAGTACAATCAATTTGCACACTGAGTTCACCTGGGTACAGCTTTAGCTTTAACCTATTGGAATAATTTCAGTGGTGCAGCGGCAGGAAGCAGGACACCGCTCATGCACAAAGTCGTCTTCGCATCCATTGAGAATTTTCAAGGTTGAACAGTTGCTGTACGTGTTTATGAAAGGACAGGGGTTGTCTGAAAAACAAAACAAAACAATGACGATATCAACTCATTGTATTTAATTAATATAATTTCTGTTGCTGTTCAACTATGTGACACAGAGAAGCCATTCAATGTGTTATCATAATGTCTCATACTTACTGCAGAGTTTGTCTTCACATGCATTGGGACAGGAAGCACACGGGGTTCCAGCCTTGTAAGGAGGCCATCCAACGAAGTTTCCACTGTTACATTAACAATTATGTCATTTTTTTATCTGAAATAAGCTTTGATTATATCCAGAAACTTTAATATCATTATTATTATTATTATTATTACCAACATTGTTAAACACTTCAAGATGCACAGATCTCTCACATGTAAAAGATGTCATGGGCTTTAGACACGGAGGGTGAATGAGGGTAGGTCACTTACGCGCGATAGTAATGACAACCATAGAAATAGACGTTAGAGCACAGTGCCACTCCACAGCCAACTTTGTAGGAGGTGTTCCACACCACCTGGCCATAATATAAAATACATAAAAATACTGATTATAGCTATAGCTTTAATTTAAAAAAGTGTTATTGCTGCTACTGCAACACACCTTCTCTCATTTATCTTTTATCTACACATTACTGTATTTCTGGCAATAACAGGTCAGTGTTACCTGTGTGTAGTGACCAATAGGTTTCCCATCTTTGGACCCATTGGGATACTGGTAGTGTGTCACCTCGCTGTGCCAGGTCCTGATGACGTCTGACCATGGGTAAATGGATTGTGAATGGAACAGATTCTCACCTAATTCATATCCTGTTCAATGTTGAGAAACATGACAGCACTGATTAATGAGTGTTGGCAAACACACATTTTTAAATAAATGTCCCAGTAGATTACATTATTCAGTCAAAAAAGGGTTCATTAAAAGGCCTATTGATGATAATCTCCTTAATGATAACATATGCTGCTCTGTGTAATTTGTTATCAAGAGAAGGTATTAGGACTGCGGTTAAGATAATGTTCCTTGTGACTCCAGCCATCAATCACAAGTTCAGTCTGTTCGCAGGGAACTTTTGCATCTCCAGTGTAATATTTAAGGTGGTAGGAAGGGAAATTTACCATTGAACATGCGGGATGCAGGTGGTCCATGAGACATTTTACAATTTTCAACCCAAGCCTGAGCACTGGCTGCAATCTCTTCACTATAGTACTGTAAAAATAAAGAAGAATCAAAAAATAATATAACCATCAAATAGTTAATAGTAATAGATTTCCAGCTGGTGTGCTTTTCACAGAAACATTTCAGTATAAACATTTGTTTTTATTTTTCTGCATAAATCTCACACCTTAAGATGTGCAACTATTTTGAAAAAAATATTGCCTACATTTAATAGGTATTAAGGAAATTAATAACTACTCATCTGTCAAAACAAAAAACTTTGTGACTATTTTTATTGTATTTGTTTTGTATCGTACGACATGGCACAGTCAAAATGTATTTTCATGTTTCAAGTAGCATGTAGAACACAGTGTGGTTTAGACCTGCTTTAAGTATTAAGTAGAGTTTACTCTATTAAAACAATTAAGGACACATCAGCTTTTATTGACTTCATGATTTTTGTACGTCATGTAAATACCACGTGTTCTACTTTAACATTTTAGTCCTTCCCACAAGTGAAGGAAAACAAATGCTGAGAATTATCTGCAAATATTATTCAAGTCGGTTTTGTGTGAGGTCTCACCATTATCAACATGTCAGAAGCAGTCGGCTGAACCTCTCTTCTGAAAGCATTGTGTATGTCAGCGATCTCAGCCTGAATGTTTTTGTTATTTGGGCAAATGCCTGCACGCACACAAATACACAGACATGCACACACACTTAATCGATATGTAAATACTGGATTAAAAACATAAGAAAGAATGATATTTACTCTGGTGGCTTAATATCCGTGATATGACTCACAAACATATCCTGGTTTAATTAATTTGGAATTACTTAACATAACAAAAGATCATACAAAGAAGATTGTGCCAAATCCCTTAATGTTATTGGTAGACATGAGCTGATGCTAGTAAATAAAATGCCTCTGCAAAGTTAAACACGGCTGACGCATTTAAGTTTGTGCTTACCTTCCTGTCAACACACCAACACATGTGGCATCATACATTTAAAAATGAGAAGAAATTTAAGTTAAGTACTTATCAGAAATGCACTAATCAAAGAAAGCGTGTGTATCATAGCATTGAATTAGGGGCTCAGTACAAGGACATAAACTTTAGCAGTTAAAAAAGTATAAATAGTCATTGCATAGACAGCCTGGGGTCTTTCATAGTTCAATTTACTGCTACTTAAAGTAGAATTGTGCAATCTATGATATCATATGGTCATTAAAAATCACAATGCTCCAGTACAGTATTTCAAAACTATAGTCACATATACCTTAGGGACTAGAACACATTTTCCACCTATGGAAACACTTGCAATACATAACGTTTTGTATTACAACGACCTAAAAAAATATAAAATTTAAAACTAGTTTCCACCTATTTAATTTATTTTTAATATAATATCATATAAGAAATAAGTGGGTATATATTATATATATTATATATAATATAATATAATTTTACATAATTTATAGAAATTTTTTCTACTCACCAAAATGCAAGCTGAGTGCACATGATGCAGTGTCAAGATGCAAATCACAAATGCAAACATTTTTACATCAAAAAGCATCATGTCTGTAGTATGATAAAAACAAGACAAAATTAAAGAGACTCATCACAGTATTTTCATATGACACAGAATTCTATAATAAAGTTCATATATATATAAATATCACTGCTATTTGTATGTGAACTGAAAAAAGAAATGGACAGAAAAACAAAGCATACAAAACAACATGCTGCTATTCAAGGGGCTGTTTTTTCTCTTAACCACTAGATAAAACAAAGAAACCTTTGAACTGAGAGACATACCTGCACCAGGGTTGTCAGGAGGTGGAGGTGAGGTGGCACTTTCCTCTCTTTCCTTTTATAAACCCAGTTCACTAAAAGCAAACATACATCACAACCCCTCCATTGGTTAATGATGCAGCATTATCAAAAGCTTTGCACAAAAACAAGTCACATGGCACTGAAGAGGCTTTTTGTTCATAGGAGTAAACTGACAGGGAGTAAATAAGGAATTCTAAAGACTAGGGTGTGGCTCAACTTTAGCGCAAAATTGAAAGGAGTCTAAGGCCAAAGCAATTCAAAAGAAAACAAGCACTGGGAGATGACAAGGTGGACCAGTATAGAACTGTATATTCTATACATTAATGGATTAAGATCATACAGTTTGCTCAGGCTGCAGAAACACCCACTGCTCACATGGGCATGAAAAGGTGATTCTGAATAATAATAATAATGATATCTAGGGCTGCATATCACTGTGAACAAATATTGTAGTAGGCCTGGGAGGCATACTACATTATAGGCCTGGGTGTGGCTGTGGCTTCAATTAAAAAAGTTTAAAAAGGCCAAAAAAAAAAAAAAAAAACAATAAAAAAAACGAGCAAACAAAAAACACACAGAAAGAAGCAGAAAATCTTTAAAACCAAGTCAGAGGTGAAATGTCTTTTAGGGAATTAGCTCTCTAAAGCTGCATTAACCAATGTTTTGACATTATTAATGGATCAAATGACTATGCATAAAGCAAAAGGTAATATGTGTAGTAACAAACCCAAACCCAGAGCAAAATTTCATGAGCTTGTTGCTCCTGTAATGTTTGCAATGTTTGTCTTCTCATCTTTCAGCTCATAGATGAGGTTAATGGTTTTAATTTTACTGTCCTGCTCACTCTCACTGGTTTCAGCTTTAGCAGGCACCTGTTTTCATTGTGCATTATTTTGCCAGCACCAATGAGAAAACAAAAAGAAACAAACTGATTAAAAACGGTCACCTGTGTTCTGTGCTGCTTCTCTCAAGGGGGGAGGTTAGGGATAAAGACAATGCTGATCAAATTGTTATCCATCATGGACGACACCTCCCACTCCAGACACCTGAGCAGCAGCTTCAGTGACAGGCTGCTACACCCATCGTGTGGGAAGGAGCTACAGAAAGTCCTTTGTCTTGGCTGCGATCAGACGCCACGACTGTCATTATTTTGCATTGCTTGCCTTGTGTTCATGTTTATACAGACAGTGACATCTGAATGACTCACCTTACTATTTTATTCTCACTAAACTGTACACATCATCATTATTATTGTTATTATTAGTAGTATTATTATTTATTAAATCAACCAACTGTTGTAACCATGATGGTCATCGTATAATAAATGTGGATTTTTGGCTAGGTTTAAGGAATGATCATGGTTAAAATGATTACTTCATAAATTAATAGCATTTGTTAGAAGTGGGAAGGGCCCTTTTGATCGTCCTGTGTTGTGTCATGCGAGCCAAACAGCCTGTTTGAGTTTAAATGAAGTTTTTAATAAATTGCCTACTCGGTTTTTTGTCTCTTGCTCCTGTTTGTTCTTTTTTGAAGCACCACTTGCAACCTGGTTACGATCCACCGGCACAAAATGCAAATACTTGTAATAATTCCCCTGGTCTTAAGATTTTGTTCAGGAGTATATCTGGCAAAGGTACAATTTGTTTGAAACTGCTGTATTGAGGTTCAAGAATGTTTACAATGACAATGATGACATTTTTGATGTTTAGCAGGTACTGTATAATACATAACATGTTCTCTATCTTGGTTTAGATCATTAGTATGGTAATATTTGTATGGCCCATTTAACTTTCAGCACTGACCCTGTCAGTGTAATGTAACAACTACAAGACGCAAACTAAAGAGTTTGCTCACTTCTGGCAATACTAATAAACATTTTATGCAATGATGGATGAGTGTAATGTCTTATGTACTTATGGCGGATATACATTCGGATTAGAATGAGAACTTGTCTCACTGGGTAATAACAAAAGCACACAATTTAAAATAATAGTGGTCATTACAGAACACATTGTGAGACTGCCTTGAGGACAGCTTCAAGTAGACAGAAATCTGGCAGCCTAATGCATGGGGCTCTGTAGAAGGAATGTAAGAAAGTTTTTTTGTTGGAAATCATATCTTGTTCACTTCAGTTGCTGAATTCAGCTACGCAACTACTGCAAAAAAGAAAACTGCTGCTGAACGCACACACAACAGGTTATATTAAAAAGCAGGTCAACAGGTTATATTAAAAAGCAAATGAACAAAAGAAATGGTGCATTTTAATCATATATAAAAAGCTAAAAAAATTATAGGGGAACACTTAATCATCACAGTATAACACCGAGTCAGTTAAACGTATCACATTCTCTAAAAGAGCAAAAGTGTCTGGAGATGCCACGGTGAACATGATGCTACCTCTAACATCATTCATTACCTCTAACATCCTTCAGTTTGGTGGACAGTTGGTGATGGACTGGTGAGCCATACAATACTGTATCCTTAGAGAGCTGCAACGACCTCCATGTCATAGCTAACAGTACCTTGACTGCTGTGAGGTACCAGGATGAAATCCTCAGAGCGACTGACAGATCTTGTGCTTGTGCAGTGGGCCCTGGGTTCCTCCTGCTGCAGGACAAAGTCGGGCCTCATGTGGCCAGAGTGTTTGGGCAGTTCCTGGATGATGAAGACAATGATGCCATTGACTGGCCCTCACATTCCCCTGACCTATGGGGACATTATGTCTCTATGCATCTGCCAGCACTAAGTACCACCACAGTCTGTCCAGGACCTTTCTGATGCCCTGATCCATGTCTGGGAGGAGATCTCTCAGGACACCATCTGCCTACTAATCAGGAGCATGCCCAGATGTTGCTGGGTGTGCAGACAGGCACAAAGAGGTCATGCACACTTCTGAGTCACATTATGAGTAGCTGTGGCACAACTGACGCAACTCTGATGAACCTGTGATTTCAATTTTTCACTTTGATTGTCAGTGTGATGTTGAATACAGCCCTCCATGGGCCGATGATTTTGGTTTCCACTGACTGTTATGTCATTTTGTTCTGAACAAATTATACAATTTACTTTTGTAAAAATGTTCAACTTGAATAGTTTTTTAATCAAGGTCAGTGTTCCCTTAATTTTTGGAATGGCATATGTAGACAGTGTGTATTAAAAACCGGCACTTGAAAACATGGACACACTGCAGCTCCAATCCTTTAGAGTTTTATTAAAATTAGTACTAATACTAAGTAGTAGTAGTAGTAGACCTAGTCAATTCAGATTTCACTACCTACAATATCTTGGTGTTTATTATCTGATGGGATTCACCACTTTAACTAAATAAATAAATTAAAAAAGAGATTATTTTATATTTGCATTCGGACAGAGGATCCCCAAGAACATTTAGCTGTACACAGTGGCCCTAAAAATATATATAAAATTACAGATAATAAAATAATATAGAAACATGGAGCAATAATAAAAATACAATGTACCGTTCTAGAGCAAAGTAAATTATGCAGTAATCAAATTATGCAAAACAGAAGCATACAGAGAGCAAGAAGCACAATAAATAAATAAATAAATCACCATGACCCTATTTTCACTTTTTTTTTCTTTACCATTTTACTTGTCATTAAAGGACAAAATACACTTCCCTCATTTGACACTGGAGGGCACTGTCACTTCTTCGAAGCTGTGGAAACAGCTCCGGTCCAAGGACAGAACACAGCTGTGCTCTTTCAAACCCTGAAGATAAGAGACCCAGTGATTGAACAATGTTATTAATTAAATACAAAATTCAGAGACTCATTTACTGTTGGCTACCTCAGTGAGGTGTTTCGTTATGGTCACTCTTTGTCCAATCAGCTGTCTGTCTGAGTCCTCAACCGCTCATGTCAGACTGATTTGCCCACAAACACCAGCTTGCACAAACACTATGCTTGGCTGCCTGTCTCACATTATGTGTCTCATTTCAGTGACCCCATTATTCTCCAGACATTCAGCAACATGCTCTTTATGGCAGTAAGGTAGGTTTCACCATGTTTTGGGACACGAACCACAACTAATTTGCACCTAAACAATTAACCTGCTCAAGTGTAAGAACTGCATGACATTGTGAATGCCATCTTTTTTAAAATTTTTATTGTTGTATATGTTTTTTTGTTTTTTTACTTCTTAGCATGTATTTAGCTATTACCCAAAGCTAAAGCATGTTTGCAGTTACACTGTGGGTGATCATTAGTGTCAATCAATCCTCAGCGCCAGTCAGGATGGCTTCAGCATTTTGGCATCTGTTTGATTTCATTCAGTTTTAAGAGCAGGGAAAACCAGCCAAGCACCCAGCCAACAGTTTCACTTTCCTTTGTTCTTTAATTCTAACCTCAGGTCTCTCCATGGGTGTTTCAAAGATATGATTTGCCAGAATGGCCTATTTCCCTTCCAGCATTCAACCTTTTTTCATGTAAAGGCGGTCTAATGCTGAAAAACGTCCTTCCAAAATCAGACACACATTGCCCAGATCTAGATACATGTTGGCAGGTTCTACTTGTGCTTTCAGGAAGGATAATTAAAGTCTAATGGGGGTTCAGAGATTCCTGATGTGACAGCAAACAGAGGCAGAAAAACTCCATCTTTAAAAGAGACATTAATTTGCAGCCTTGAGTTAGATTCTTCCAGCAATGTCTGAGCGACACAATGAGAGCTCTCCTTGAGAAGGTGGTTACAAGCCTAGCAAATGAGCATGTGAATCCCCTATTAGGCTAAAAATGACTTTGAGAAGAGGCCAATGTCGTGATCATTTGCACTAGAAAGTCTAGGACTAGTAAGTCTAATCACAGGATGGGGAACATGTCAGCGGTTTTTTAAGAAAACTCAACAAAAAGCAAATGTTCCTTTGTCTCTCTTTTTATTCATCTGGGCTTTTCTCAGCTTGTCAGTGAATATATTTTCGACGTGTTATTTTATTTGCACTTTAACGCAGGCATTTACCTTCCCTTCTGCAACATGCAGAATGGGACAAAGGAAAGATTTTTGTCACAGGGGCTTTGTTAAACATTTTAGTACAGATAGATGTATTGCATCATCATCTGTGTGTTAGTCTAGTCTCCGGTTATAATTGCAGCCGTAATGTTAGACATGTTAGACACAATGGTGCTGTGTGCTAAATGCCAGCTTGATAATGCTAATATGCTCACAGCAGCAATGATAACATGCTAATGTCTAACAGGCTTAACATGTTATCCATCTTAGCTTAGCCTGAAGACTGAGATGCTTTTTTGTGCATAAACCTAAAAGAAAGATTCAACAATCAAAACATCAGATCCTATACGACACAGTCAGCAGAAAACTTTTTCTGTCCACCTCCACAAATTCATTTACAGTAACCGTCAAGAGATTTTAAGCATTGCAGATATTTAATGGTGCAGACAGACAGTGATGGAAACTTTCTCCCTGATGTCAGCAGTGTTGCAGATTTGTGTTCACCTCCTGCAAGGACACGCCGCACCTACATGGATCTCTGCTGTACTTTTTGTTGTTCAAGTAGTAGTGGTAGTTGTTGCGGTGCAAACTATATTTTATGAATCAGAGGTCTGTTGTTTCCCCAGAGTGGTGATCCCTCAAACAAACATTTTGTAAAAGATCCCAACCTGGATTTATTACAAAATGCATGATCATTACAGTAGAGGGGATGCTGAGGCAGACACACACACACACACATACACACACACCTCATATACATTCAAAACAACTACAGTGGCTTTTACCCTTTGTCATTTAAACTTATCACCAGCTCACAAAACACCTTTACATTGACTATATGGCACATACTTCTGTCTATGAAAGAACCTATGCATTACTGATTCTGTGCACCCATCTTTCCTGAATACTTCACTCCCTAAACAACACCTACCATCCTTGCTCATTCTCCACCTCCCTCTCTCTAACTCTGGTATTTCCCAGTGAGCCCCCTCCCCATCTCCCCCATGACACCCCCTTCCTCCTTGTCTTTTCCTCTCCCACCCCTCCCCTCTTTCCTCCCTCTCCCCTCAGATGGATTCTTCAGTCAGTCGAGTGGAACTGGTACGGCTGCCGGAGACACAGACAGTGAGGCAGAGAGGCTGTGCTGAACAGACGCTGGGTCAGAGCGCTCAGTTGCTTCAGACAATCACTGGGGAGCGAGCGAAAGACACAGGAAAAGAGACAGAGAACACCACATAGAAAGATAGACTAAAAAGAGAGAAGAGGGAGGGAGAGATAGGGGAGGGAGGTAAATATGTAACAGGATGTGGTTTCCCTGAGCTTGCAGAACATTGGTATACAGGCATACTTTGAGCATGACCTAAACACACCGAGCGTACAAGTGTGTTTGAGCTCCGTTTGGTGGTGAGGGGGAAGGCGAAGCAAACCGCTGGAACTGCTACCGCTGCTGCTGAGCCTGTAGAGCTGACAGACACTTCGGTCTCTCTGCTGCCTGCCAGAGGATTGAGAGTCCTTTAAGCCAGTCAGCTCATCTGATCATCTGATTCCGTCCTCCATCCTCTCTTTGGGCTGGTCTTCTTGCAAGTAGAATGCGATTCTCTGCTGGAAGCTTTGGTCCAGCTGCTGCATTTGCATCCAAGCAGTAAACTTTTTCAGTAGATCGTGAAACAGGTAAGATTGCTCTCTGTTTGTGTAAGACCGAAGACTACATATCTTTATAGATTTGAACTTCTTAACAGATGTATGACTGTACTCATGGTTGATACCCTGGACTGTAAACTTGGACTGCATT
This sequence comes from Mastacembelus armatus, assembly GCF_900324485.2. Classification (NCBI taxonomy): domain Eukaryota; kingdom Metazoa; phylum Chordata; class Actinopteri; order Synbranchiformes; family Mastacembelidae; genus Mastacembelus; species Mastacembelus armatus. Next base: position 21,935,623 of record NC_046648.1, on the reverse strand, counting down.
GTGGCAACTGTTTACCACAGAAAGTTTATTCAGTAGACAATGCTGCAAGCCACAAGTTTGGCTTCTAAGCAATGGGTTCAAAATCAAGCTCTAAATTTACTGCTACTAGGTGCACATTTGCATATTAACATGCTCACACACACACACACACACACTCTAGTCCTTCATCAGACACATGAACAGGTCTGGCTGTTTTGAAGTCACGTGTGGTCAGTGGTACAGAGTGGGGTTGAAATGCCAAAAATGTCTACCTGGATCCAATCACAATCCAATCAGTGTTTCAAGATGTGCTTGGTATACAATATTACACCACTCCCACTTGTGAGTCAAGAGACCAGGGAGTGTGTGATTTGTGAGCTACAGTACAGTATGTGAGAAGTGTGGGTTCAACTCTGTGTACTTCTGTGCAGCAGATTTATCTGTGTCTGTCTGAACAAGTGAATGTTTACATGCTTAGAGTATGTGCTCTCGTTCATGAGTTCTTCCAAGCCTGCATGAGAGTATGAGAGGAGGAGGTTTAAAGGGAAAAACAAGTTGAGGGATGGCAGGAGGTGTAGGAAGGGCGAGTGGATGTCAGGGAGGAGGAAGACGAGGGCATGAGAGAGAGGAAGAGCCGAGGGGAAGAGAAGAAAAGAGTGTGTGTGTGTGTGAGACAGAGAGAAAGAAAGTGAGTGAGGGAGCTCAATCCAACTGAACTGCTGTTAATTAGTTCCAGCTGGAGAGTTGTGGACCGTCAGCCTGTGTTAAATCTACATTGTTGGTGGGTCAGGAGTTCTCTGTCTCAGTCTGCGTCTTCCATCTCTCTCTCTCTCACACACACACACACACACATACAGATGCTTATTTCTTGTGGGAATATTAAATTGACTTGTAATAATTTCCTTGAGACCTAGACTAGAAACTTTAGCTAACCCTAACTCTAAACCGCATCATCATTCTAAAATTCAATGATTAACATTTCCATAAAGAAAACTGAGTCCTCACAATGTGTGTGTGTAAACAAGTTTCAGTCCCCACAAATGCACCTACAACACACATGTACACATGAGCGCGCGCGCACACACACGCACACACACACACACACACACACACACGCACGCACGCACGCACACACACACGTACACAGAAAACATTCAGATAAACAATGCTACAAATAAAATACAGCAAACACTAAACTTAATATACTTACTTAATATAAAAACTTAATATACAGATATGTGAGTATACATACAGGACCTGCTGCACATACAGATGATGTGAGCACAAACATAGGTGCACACATATGGATGTACTCTAAAACACACACAGGAAACAATTCTGTGGAGAAACTCTATGTGGCTGTTGGAAATGTGGAAGTGATTGTGGTTTAGCTACACTATGATGTAGGAGTCATTACTCAGGGCAAAAGGTGAGGAAACTAAAATTCATTTGTGGTGCCCACAGCATTAAAAATTAGGCACCACTTTCTAATAAGGCACACATTGTAGGAGGGTAACAAATGGCTTTGCAGAATGCTGGAGTTCCTCATTCCTTCTATTGTAGTCATGCTAGGAAGGAACCAGTTCATGGCCAGTACAGGCAGGAGGAAAGATCACAGAGTCCACTACCTTTTCAATGTATGAACATAACCACAGGATTTATATTAAGATATCCTTGAAAAATGCTGAAACTGCATGTCAGGATTGTCTTAAAAGTGTTTACTAATGATTTATTAATACATTGCAAATGTCTTAGTAACCTTTAGTGAAGGCTTATTAGAATTGAAAAATTCACACTCTTTATTAATGACTTTATTAACATTTATGCTACAGAATTTATGTGTTTTTACAATGTTTGAGCCATTAACCTTTATGGATGACACACTAACATTTACACCTGCAGAGGTGTGAGCTTTTTTAATGACTTATTAGCATTTACCTGGGGATACCTTAAACTTCAGCCCTTAAAACAGAATAATCGGCATGGTTAACTAACACTAAGGAACCCTTTAAAACTGGCCATGACCATTGTCTTGTCTGTGGAGCAGAGAAACATAGTCCTGTCTGTTACAATATACAGTAGCAGCCATTATGATTGTTAGTTTCACATTTACTTACTAAATCCTCAACCACCAGTTTGTTGACTGTTTGAGTCGGGGTTGATTTTCTTTCACTGCAGTCTTTTAGCAAACATGTATTTTAATCAACTTATGTTTGCTATCTGATCTGGGCATGTTCAATCCCCCTGTGCGGTGTAAAATTTGATTAAGGTAATTGGCAAGCATTGGCCATAATGTGTAATCCTTTCCACTCAGTATATACAGAAAACATCCGCAGACAGACTTGACTCAATATCAGGATATTTCATATTCTGCAAAATTTAGGGTACATGTAATTGAAAGGTAGTTATTTTTAAACCATCTTAATTTCATTCTACCTTCATTTCATTCCATTTCTGGATGCCAGAGAAAAACTGCACAAGCTACATAGCATAATGATGAAACATACGCACACACACACACCCACACACACACACATTGAAAATGAGATAATGGCAAGTTACAGTGTAAGTTTTGTGTTAACAGAGCAATCCAAATTTTTAGAAATGAATTTCTGCAATTTTGTTATAGTTTGGTGCATTCTGTATATAAAATCTGTTGTTGTTTGGTGAACAGAGATCATATACTGGCAGTAATATTATAGACTGGACAGCACATGTGGTTGAATGACATGCTGGTAGATAAACTGTGAGTTTTGCAGTTCCCATGACAGAGCATCATCTTGATCTTGCAGACTCTACTGCAAGTTTCACATCTTTTCCCTCAGAAAATGTTTGGCTATGAGATCTCAGGCAAAGATAATTTTTTCTCACTTCTCTGTGAGGTGACAATGATCATGCTTTTTAAGATACAAGGTTATTTAAGCGTGCGACACTGCCTGAGACCTGAGACAGCATATTAGGACAAATACTCAAGGTAATATGGAAAACACAACAGCCAATATTTAGCCAGTTGTGCAGTAGTTAAGCCTCGGACCGAATAAAAAGGAAAAAAAACCCACCCCCCTATGATATTTCTATAAGGCAAATTGAGTCCTGTTGTAATGGGCGGTCAAGAAAATTGCAGCAGTATTGATTGGGTAATGTTCAACATGGACATGTCGATAGGGTGTCTGAAAACCTAAGAACTTGGCTTCGGCTGGCTTTAATAAAAAATGACCTGCCTGGAGCAAGTTCACAGAATGCAATGAGTCACTCACGGGAAATCTCTTCAAAACCCTCTGTGTCTTAGAGAAAAATAGCAAAGGGGGGCTGGGGCAACTAAAGAATTTTCTATTTTTTGGTCTCCTTCTTTCTTAAAATGACATCATGTTACTTTGGCTTCATCTTGAAAACAATCTGTGTTAGTGAAAGTTGGGTTGAGATGTTTTACTTTTCACTTGTAAGAACACCGCGACGACTGTACAAATCCCAGCCTGGATGGGTTACGAATAACAAATCAAACTTATGACTGTTAAAGACGTGCAGAGGGAAAAGGACGGGAAGAGGAAGACATGAGTTTTTGCTCCTGGACATGGACGAGAGGAAAGATGGAGCCAGTGCTTGTGACAGAGGGATGATGAAGAAAGATGGGAACTTACACTGGCCATGAAGAGAAGAAAGAGAACCTGACAATGAAAGAGGGAGAGGCTGAGGAAGATTGGTGCCTATTATTCTCCTGAGAAGGGAATAGTCATAGAGGCTTCGTTCCCATGGCAATAGCTCAGTCGATAAATGTGTGTGTGTTTTTGTGTGTGTGTGTGTGTGTGTGTGATTATGGACTATAACTGGGCCTTGAGACTATATGGAGACAAGGTTGGCAGGGGGCGTAGCGAGCTGCAGAGCCACCCAGAGCCTTGATATGGTGGTGGATTCCAGACACTATTGTTACTTGCCTGTTCTCTCCGCTTTGCCCCTCCTCTTCCATTTTTTCCCTGCATGCTTGCCATGAGGTATTATTCTTTAGGCATTTAAAGCAAATATAACAAATTTAGCAAGATGAAAAAGCTGTTCCACCTTCGGGAACATAAGAGCTTAGAAGTGGAGACATCTCCAAAATATGTCAAATTTCAAGCTTTTCTTCAATGTAGAAATATTTCAGGGACCACTTATATTAATTGCAAAACATGCAATTTTTCATTCAGCATTTCTTTTATTGGTCTTTATGAAAAATATAAAGTATGTTTCTAGGTTTTATTTCCATATTTTAGGAGAAAGGAGCATCAACTACAGCAGTTGCTAAAAGTTAAAACCTTTGTTCATTTATTATTTACTCCCTGGAAACTCCCATAAAAATTTACCGTCATAGCAGCAGGGGAACCTGAATCCTTGTAACTTGTTTACCTCCATAGCTATAAAATTCACCAACAGTCTCTTCTAAAGTCATTTATTTTCAACTTTATAGCCGTAATCTGTGCTCTGTGCAAGCTACACTGTTCAGTACTCTCTGTCCTGGTGTTATTACAGACATGTAGCATCCTCTATCAAGTGCTGATGTTTTTACCTTTGATGGTTTAGGGTTTATGTGAACATAATCCAAAATTTCTAATATTATTTAGACTCTCCGATCCTTGTGGCTGTAACAAAACTTTCCTCTGAACTTATGATCCTAAAACAGTTATCTAGTCTGATTCAAAGCATGCTGGACATACCAGTAGCATGAAATTGTTATTAAAGAGAGATTCAAAGGAACACGCCACCAAAAACCTGCATTTCAGTCAGACATAGGAACTGAGTATTTACAGTAAATGGCTAGATAGTTAGATTTAGCTGAAAAGGCTCTGCTGTTTGAGGGATTGCCAATGAATCCAGGCAGTGACAAGTGACACTTTAGGGCCCTTCCTGAACTAAAGCTGCTGCTGCATTTTCAACATCAAATTTTACTGTCACTGCATGTCAGATAGTGACTCATGAAAGTTTCTAGTTTACTCTGTTGGCAGATGACAGATACGGTGAGATGAGATTCACAACAGAATTTCAACAGCAGACCAGTTCCATTATGCATAGAAGTGTCTATAGAAGCTTTCCGAGCCACTTTGTGCAGCAAAACTAACTTCTTCTCTATCGGTTTGTGTGCTTGTTATGTCCATTTTGACCAAAATACACCAAAATGTTGCTATAGATTGTTGGTGGAGACGCTCATGTTCAAATCAATTTGAACCAGATGTCAAGTACAGTGCAGCTTTACACTGTAGGTCTCTCTCTCTTGAGAGGACTCTTTAGTCACTACAGGTTACAGAATTAACTTCATCTTAATGTTGTTCTTCTTCTTGTTCCAATAAAACTGAATGTACAGATATGAAATCCCCCTAAAATGTAAAAGTCAGAATGTCTTTTTCTATTTAACTTATAAACTTTATAGACCCACTGAACCACCTCCCCCTTTATTGCAGCAGAATGTTCCAACCATGTTTCTGCACTTATGCATATACTATTTCAAAGACTGGCCAATTCTGGCATTTTTCACAAAAGAACACGACCACAGGAGGTTACTAGTCAGAAAAACGCAAGTATGGATAATTTATAGTATTTCAGCCAAAACCAGCTGCTGCTGTTTTTCTTCTGTGAGATCAATCTTGTCTTGTCTTTTATGTGATGGTCTCTCTCCATCTCGAAGAGTCCTTGACTCTACTCCTCACAAATAACTGTAGATGATACTGGACCTGCAGTACCCACCACCAAATGCAGCCTACTGCTCTACTTTATTTGTTAGATTAAAAAGATCAAAAGTCAGAAAAACACAAAGAGGGTATGGATAAAGCACAAGAGACACTGTGAGAGGGAGACTACACATAGAAGAACACAAGAATACAGTGTCCTAATTAATGTCTTCCTCCATTAATCCACACTGAAGCTTCCCGTGCTGCTGGGTTTGATCTCATTGATGTTGCTATCAAAGCCTTGTAACATGGTCTTGTAAAATGGTGAAAACCTCAGTCAGACAGCATCAAGGAAAGTCACACAGCAATACACTTCCTGATCGAAAGATATAAGTGCAAGGAGAGTTTTGTACAAGCATCGATAATGTTAATTAACTATATGTGCCTGTAAAAAGGCATGAGAAGAAAAAGCACAATTTTAAGTGCAATAATTACGACATAATGTGGTGCCTGTTGTTTGTTTTCACAAACACTCACAAGTTAGCAATGCTTCAAGGCCTTTTAGGCTCTTTTAGGGCATTGTTTTGGTTTTACAGCCTGAAACTCTTGCCCTAATTCAAAAAACTTTTAATAAACTGTACACCACCTGCTGAACTCCAAACTCCTGACAGACAAAGTTAGCAGCTAGTTCAGCTGTTTAGGATTCAGACATTTTTCTTCATTAAGCCTAAACATTCTAACATTGTCTTAGGATTGTTTTTCAGCAACAAAAGCTTTTGGGCATTGAAGATGACCAAAACTATGCTAGAAGGAGAACAATTATTGGTTACTTGGTCGAGTAGTTACATGGTCAAAAAAATTCTTGCTAAATAATTGCTGCTCCGTGTCTTTTGGAAGTGTAAATAAGCACCAGTGGGCCTAGACAATATCCATAATAAATTCTTCCTCACACAGTGGTCACAAAATGTATTTCTGCTTTAATATATTACCAAATGCTTGGAGAAGCAACAGGGAATGACACCAGTGATCAATTTGGGCAAAATAAAGCAAACCTTGGACTGATCAACCGCTGTTGACTGACAGAGAGAAAAGATAGCAGTAAAAGACAAGCACCGCGATGTTGTCTTTCGCATTCAGCATATTATAAAGTGCTGTGGGATGTTTTGGGTATAAGGGCCAAAGCTAAGTGCATCCCAGCTTCAACAAAATAACTGAACATCAATCCCAGCTTATGAGGAGGGAATCTTAGCAAATAAAACCTCTTTATCGAATAAAACCTCAAAATGCCATTAGCAAAAGACAAAAGATAGAATAAATGGCAAGAGGATCGTTGCTAATTCAGCAAAAGGGAAATCAATGGTCTGCTTCCTGTTTTTTCCATAGCTACCCAGTATATGTCTGCCCTGTCAAGCTTCCCTGACTCCCCGCCTGTCAATCTCCAAAATAAAATAACAGGGTTTAGAGGAGTTCAGGCAGGGCATATAGGGGCTGCAACTGCCCATAACTCCAGCCTCCGAGGAGAGGCTGGAGGCAAGAAACAGTGACTCAAAAAAATCATAAACATCACACATTTCCCGTCAGTTCAGCTCTAAAAATATTTCTGTTTGCCTTCGCCTTACATTGCCTCCTCATTGGTCTCAAGGAGCTATGCAAATACAAGCCCCTAGATTTTTTTTCCTCACCCACTTTGTTTTCCTTCCACGCCCCTCCCTCAAACCCTTCCAACCTATTGTTCTGAATAACTCTTCTTCATCTCTTGTAGACTACATGACAGAGCCGCGCATTCCCTCTTGTTGTTCATTCTCTCTCCAGGGTAGAAGGAGAAATGATAAAAGCTATTTACAAGTAACTGTAGGCAACAGCGGAAATCTAAGACTTGGAAAAATTCAAGTTTTTTTTACCCTGTTTTCTTTGATGGCAAATCCATTTGTGATGCTGTGTGATAAACTGCAGCACAGTGCTTCGTAGTCCTGAGTGACAATTTAAGGGGGACTCAAACATTTATAGGGACTTAGCTTATGCCAGCTTCTGCAGATTGTGTTTGGTTTCATGTTCTTAAAAATGGAAGAAACCATCAGTCCTGCTTGGCACATCAGGAGAGGCAAAGGAACACCTCTTCAGTACATCGCCAGCACGTACAGACCACTTCCGAAGCTTGAACCACAGTGTGCAGAACCCAAAATGTTTTGGTATTAATCACAAGTATATCAGCCTTTGGTCCGTTTCTGGGAACCGTTATGAAGCTTGTAGAGATATGATTGTGATGGACACTGGGATTCATAAAGCCCAACAAAGACATTCATGTAAGTGCTACTGGAAACACTGGCTTTCATGACAACCATAATGAATCTCCTGCTTCATCTCTCACTTTCTCCCTCCCTTTCCCTCATTGTATGTTGATCACCCCTTTTCTATTCAGTGGACTCTAATTACATGCACTTTCTCTCTCCAGACTCTACTTGCCATGCACTGCCCAATGCCCCCCACCCCTGTTTTGAAAAATAATCTTCAACCCAGCCACCCCCATTTCCTCTTTCTCTCTTGATTGATTCTCACCCTTTCCATTCTTGCAGTTCACCTCATTAATGGAGTTGCCGTCTGCTCATTTCCTATTTTGCCTCCCACTCTTTCCTACATTCCAACCCCCCCACCCCACCCCTTCCTGACTTCCTGTCCTACTGTCTCTTAAGCGACGGCCAGCTCCTTGTCTCTGGCCGAGGCCCTGCAATGTTCTGTAATTAGAAGGGAGCATAATGAAGAGGGCACCACCACCATCCGTCTATCCATCCATTCTTCCATGCATGCAGCCTTGATTTTAATCAGTGCCACACAATAGGATGTCACCTGCTTCCAGACACAGCCATTGGAGAGACGGCAATACTTTCACAAACAGTGAGGCAGTGTCTTTAACGCCTCCTCTTCCTGACCTTGTTAATATGGTCACTCCAGGAATGAGGGAGAGGGAACCCCTGAAGATTCAACCTCATTTACTTGTGTTCATTTATTATTTTACAGATGCTTGTCCAGCACATTCTTCATTCATTCATTCATCCTTTATCTATACCCGCTTATTCCTCTTTAGGGTCACAGGGATCTGCTGGAGCCTATCCCAGCTCTCTTTGGGTACACCCTGGACAGGTCACCAGTCCAGGGCACTAGTGTTTCTTCTGTTGTTTCTTGTAGATCATCTAATACCATGCGAATCATGTATATTTTTATCTCACAGCTAATACCTTTGCAAATTATATACAGTGTACTTTCTCTACTATTCCAGGCATGCAGACAGACAGACAGACAGACACATGCACAGATAGAAATTAAAGTAACAAAACATGATAATAAACCAATCAATAACTCCTAGCCTCCTATTTTTAACACCACACATCCACAATAACCAGTGTGCACTTACTCAATCACTGGCCACACAGATCCACTTAAGTGTCAATGAAACACTGTCTCAGACTGTTTTGTCTGGTTGACAGGGTCTGTGCACTGTCGAAGTGTGGAGCCATGGGCTGCGGGCTGCGTAAAATGAAACCAACGCCAGAGGACAACAGTCCAGGCAAGATTTACTCCACCCTGAAAAGACCACAGGTGGAAACCAAGGTGGGCGTGGCCTATAACTATCGCTACCTGGACTTCCTGATTGGAAAAGATGGTAAGTCATGGATTTCTACCCATTTACTTAAAAGTGACTTCAACAAACGTGTGATTTATATTATTTTTTATTTCCAACCTGTAAGTAATGCAACTAATCTATTTGTCTACATGTAGCACGTCCTCCAGTCCTTTAAATTAAAAAATAAAAAAAGAGTACAAGCTACTATGTTATGCAGTAAAAGACAGAATTTCCAACTTAGCAACTGATCATTAATTACCACCACTTCTTTTTGTAGATGTGGCCATTTTATGACGTGGGGTCATAAAAGTCTAACTTGTTGCATCTTACCAGTGCAACATGCACTGTTGAAATCACAGGAATACCTCAAAGCTTTTGGTGTTTTCTGGCATCATACACCTGCGTGATAAGGTGTGATGAGGTGGCAAATCACTGGCCTTCCAAACAGCTGATCTGCATTGCATTTGACAACTGTGTGCTGTGTGTACTGTTCTTTTCTAAATAATTATACCTCTTGTATGATGAATCTGCCTATGTGCCTTCAAAAAATGCCATTAGACCTCTATATCCCAAGCAAAAAACATTAAGCATTCAGATGCAAAAAGAAATATATCATTCATGTATATGGAATAACTGGCTGTGATTTTCATCAGGATTTTCTTGTGATGATGGAGTGTTAATTAGCGCTTGTTCCCTGTATAGCAGCAGCCACTGTAATTTCTTTTCTGACAATTAGTCAGTCATGCTTTCTCGTTGTACTAATGATATAGAATTTTCCATTCCAATCCACGGCGAACATCCTGCTGGCGCTCATCAATTATGTATGGCACTGAGTCCAGCCCACTGGAAGGGAATGCAAACAAAGTAAAGTGTGGTCTTCTGGGTAAAGTGTTCAAGGTCACAGGTCCTCACAAAACTCTGTTTCACTTAGTTTCAGGATATTTCAGTAGGTGAGATACTGACTTCAAACAGTATCTGACCGAAGCTGAGACTCCCTGTGCTGTGGTGTACATACACATTCACACACACAGAAAAGCCTGGTTGACCCGCCTCCTTTACTTCCTGTCTGTCTAAGTCTGAGGTGTTTATGAGATGGGAGGTGGGTGTCGCTTCCTGAGAGAGACCTAAACCAATGGTTCAAACTCCTCTGTGTGTGTTTGCATCTATGTTTTCAGACCGTATACCAGTAGTAGATTAGGTTTGGTTAAACTAGTTTGAATGAGGTTAGATTGGGAAAGGGTCACATTAAATTAGGATAGGGTGGAGTTAGGTCAGGTTTGTTTAGGGTCAATTCATTCATAAACATTGGCAAAAACAAAATTTTAAATCTAATTCCACATAACATATTTAAAGCAACTTTATATGCTGCTGCACAATTATTGAAATAGCAGTGTGTCAAGTGACAATGTGAAGACAATGTGATAATGAAAGAGGTCCTTCGAAGTGATGAGCGTAAAGAGAATTATCACATGAATCTGCAGCTCCCTTTACAGAACATCAGAGCAAGTTTCAGCTCATTGTCTTGTCCTGTCTGTAATTTTACTGTTTTAGGTTTAGTTCACTTGTATAGTGTAATTTTCAGCCATAGCAGGCAGCTGAGAACAGCAGATGGACCTAGACATTGTTGAGCAGAGCCAGATACTTTATAAGATGGTGGAGACCAAAGTCAGAGCTAAAATGGTAAAAAAAAAAAGCTGAGACTGACAACCCAAATGCAGCCACAGGCAGGCAGCTAGGCTTCACAACTACAAAAAAAAACAAAACAAATAAAAGTCTTACTTTAAATCCAATAGTGTCAGGACCGAACAGGGAGAATGAGAGGCTGAGTCAAAATCCAGTCAGCGGCCAAAACCTCACAGGCAGTTGAAGCAGTACAATAGTCCAATGAAACAGGCAAGAATAAGAGTCCAGAGAAAGAAAAGGTCCAGAACACAGGTAAGGCCAAAACAACAGGCAACTAGCAAAAACAGGAATATGCAAATGTTAATTGGATGAATGAAAATAATTGGGGTGGCGACCAAAGTAGGACTGGGATCAATGATACTTCATGATGCCAAATGAATAATATTGGGTTGTTTCATGACTGCTAAGCAAACAGATGCATTATTATTTGTTATAAATATCATTGTACATTTAAATAAGTAAATTGTAAAAAGTCCTTTATATATATTTTATATATTAACTCCCTATCACTGTGGACAAATTGTCATGGCTCCACTCTTACATAAATGTCAGGCTTGTCTGATGAGACAAAGATTTGTTTCCATCCACACAAATTACCTTGAGTATCTAAATTACATGTGTAATACTAATGAATTCATGTAGTGAAGGAGGACATGAGGATAGGTGGTGTGGGTGTGGAGGATACAGAGGATAGGGTTAAATGGAGGCAGATGATTGGCTGTGGAGACCCCTGAAGGGAGCAGCCCAAAGGAAAAGAAGAAGAATACTAATGAATTTACAGAGCACCTTAACAGAACCACTATTCCCAGGGCTGTTAGTTACAACAGGAAAGTCATTTTGCTAATTCTTCCAAAAAACAGAGCCCATTCCTCTCCCTCAAATTTATGCACATCACTCATTTTTAAAATACACTGCTTTGCTTCCAGTTTACTCCCATGACATTTTGCAGCTTACACACAGATTAAAAACAGAATGAAACTAGACTAAAACCAGAATCATTTAAACAAGTAATCCACTGCCATTATTAGACTATTAGTAAGATAACGGGGTTATGGTGTTTAAATGACAATACTGTGCTTACACTGGGGTTAACCTTACTATTAGATTGTCTATAAACAGAGTGAGCACTGTCCTTCTGCCAGAAACAAGAAGCTGACAAATATATATTGATTTACAAAATGAAGTCTAATGTCAGCTGCCAAGTTTTACATTTTTGAGCAGCCAATAGCTGTTTAGAGGCCACTCTGTTAACTAGGGTTAAACTCAAGGTTAGTTTAAAATCTGGTATCAAATTAGGATTAGATTAATCTTTTTGTGTATATGTGTGTGCACTAGACCAGGGAGGAGTCAGAGTGCTATACATAGTAATTCTGTTTTTCTGCTCATGACAGTTATAGTTGGAAAAAGAGGGAGGGGAGTTTGGCGACAATGGTGGTGGCGGGGGCGTGTTACGGGAATCTGGGAGATGTAGTGTGCAGTATGTTTGCACTGACATTTGATTAGTCTCCATTAGTTTATCAGGCTGACTAGACTGGATGGATGAAGGCGCTGGGGAATGTGGGCATCTGGGAGCCAGGCGAGCTTTTCCATCATCCCTCATATGTGTCCTGATACGAGGGTGCGGCTGAGGGGGAGACAGGAGGCGGGAGGTGGCCTCCCTTTTATGGAACTGAAAGTGTATGCATCTTTGGCTTGTGGCCACATTATTATCTTCAAGGATGTTCTTTAATGGTGGGGGTTGATACTTAATCAATTTTCTCCTGCACTGTCTGTCACTGTCAGTCATTGTTTCTATGTGTGCGCCTGCCTGTTTCCCATAGGAGCACATTAAGTTTGAGAAATCAGACTTTGGAAGTGTGGCCCCAGTGGCTGAATCATTTCACTGCCTCAGCAGGTTTTTGGGTTGAAGGGTTAGCATGTTATTCATGGATGTAATTACCTTGTACCGGGCATGTAAGTGTAGGTAATGATTCATGTATCTGGCCTTTTTCTGCAGGAAGCCTGTAAAATATTTAAGACAGATTATGAATATGAAAATAGTCTGTGGTAGAGCTGTAGGGCATGCACATAAATACAGATACAGTGTGACTTGTAACAAAGATCAGTGATCATTTTTTTACTTGACAATTTGCTCAGAACTGAAATCAGAGTACTATAGTTCTAGCAGTGTTTGGGACATTATACATATTTTCTCAAAAACAGTTAAAAAAAAAAAGAACTAGAAAACTTTCCTTTTTTCTTTAATGTACCCTGTAGAGTAACAACCAAAACTAGTGTTTACTTTTCCTCACCAAAACACACTGTGCATATGTTTGAGGGGTATTTAACATACATTTTCTTCCTCACAACACATTTATAATGCTGATTTAAGTACATGCACATCAGCCAAATCATGACTATGTGTCAGCAGAGCTACAAGTCTTTCCGTGTCTTTGGAGACGGAAGGTGAGGTCAAATGACCCGTTAACATTACGTAAAGACTCTATAAATACAACAGCTACACATGTCCATCTCTTAACACCAGCACATATGTTTGCACACAGTGTATATGCAGTGCCACAGCAGTGTAAATGTAGTCTCACCTGTAGCTTATGGTGGCTGTTACCTAATATTAACACACAGACTGTAGGAGTGTTCTTCACTGTTCTTCACTATTGCACCATGTTTTAGCTTGTCACAAAAGGGCAAACAAAAAGTCAAGATGGTTTACCAGGCAAGATTTGCTGGTTCCTGTTTGTGGCCTCATTTCACTCTCGCTCAGAAACAGAAAATTAACAATTTAGTGTGTCATTGTCCTGTAAGTGACAATGTAATTGACACAGTGGCCAAAATTCATCATAGTATAACATTTTTATGTTTCTGTTCTTCTGGACTTCTGATTGTGGAATCTGGAACAATAACATACATTTTAACTGAGATATTTACTGACTTGAACACAATATAGATGTAATATGGTATTTGCATTGTGTTATAACTGGGTACAGTACAATTATCCATGTTTTATTAATCCTGTAAATTAGTAAGCAGCATCAGATAGATTTGTCACAGTGACAGCAGGAGTAACACTGAAATGACTTAAAAAAAACATTTCTAATTAAGAACCATTTTCTTCTGTCCTTAAAAACAACATGTCTTTAAAAATAATGTACTAAAAGCAGGAGAAACATGTCCCGCATTTTTCAGCATCATGATTTTTAACTGGGGACATAATGAAAACTGACTTTTTGCTTTTTCTTCATCTCTCTTCTTGGGAAATAGTGTGTCCTCATGTTGTTAAGTTCACTCTGACTACTGCACTGTGAATAATGCTTGTAATAATTTCATGCAGGGTGTTAGATCACAGTTCCCTGCAACTTCCACACAATGGCCTTGAAGGCTACCAGCTACCCAATGTACAAAAATAACACCTTTCACTGCAGAGACAATAATTAAAGGAAGAGTAAATTGGTGCTAGGCTGTAGGTAATAAACCTCCTCTGTACTAAACATCAGCACCAGTGAGCTTTTGTCTTATGTTGCTGTATTGTTTTGGAGGATGCATTGTGTTTCATGGTCACTGTGCTGCTATTCATTCACCCCTGAAAGAGCTGTAGAAAAACAAAACGGAGTGCCTGTTTGATATTGAGATCATGACCCCACAGGGAACTGAGAAACCACGTCACTGTTGCTGTGTTAGATGGTGTGGAAATAAGCCATTTTACTGCAAAGCCCAACACACTCAGGGATGTGTGGCACAGATCTTATTTGAAATGTTAGAAATGTCAGGACAAATGAAAATTTGAAAACATGTTCAATAAGTTGCGTCTTCTCGGCAGAGTCCTGGAAATATAAAGATGTTGCTGTTGACATCAAAAAACGGTGAGCAGACATGAGGCCTGCACACACACACACACACACACACACACACACACACACAAAGCCCCTGACACACACCGTTTGATATCATCTTGGGAACTAGACACATTATTTATATGCAAAACCCCCAGAGCCCTGGGTCCCCTTGTTAATATGAGCTGTAGCAGTGGCGGTAGGTGAGTGACATGCAGGAGCAGCCTTGGCCCCCATCACTCCACTCAGAAATAAGACCGAGCTGCAGGAGAGGTCAGCAGAAACGCTGCGCGATGGAGTGGCTTTCCGAGGGGAGATTAGTCCTTGGATGGTGGGGGAGCCAGGATTTATCCCCTGGCTCCTCAGCTTGAAAAGTGGAATTGAATCGTAGTTATTGAAGGGGAGAATGACATTGAAGGCTGAATTCACGGTCATCTGGTTTTTACATTATATTTCCATTATATTCACGCTGGCCAGGGTGTGGCTGCACAGTTCAAATCAAAACATGATTGTAAATTAGATGCAGGGCAAAGTGGGTCTAATGGGAAATGTGTTTCTGATGGTCTGAGAAATCAAAACGGGCAAGTGGTGATTATGTATTGGAAAATACTGAATTAATAATCCAGACTTCCTTTGGAGAAGGCCTGTCACTGCACACTGAGTGCTCCTGATGAAGGTATTCAATGTGATTACTGGTAAATTGTGGAATCTTTTAGAAATGTGCATGAAATATGCATCAGCTGCCATCCCAGCCGACAGTACAAATTCAGACTTGTGTTGCTGCTTCTTGTATCTGCCACCATCCACAGTTAGAAGCATACAAAGTGGGTGCAACTTGTATTGTTGCGAACCACTCAGGCAGCAAAATGCCAAGCCATCGTTTGCTGAGACAAAGATGTCAGAGCAGCATTTTAGGCACGTGACAGAGCCAGAGCTCAGCAGGTTCGATTCATTAAGCTTCAAACAGCGGCAACTGCTGACAAAGTTTTCACCAACAGGAAACACAGATTTCAGCTCAGTTCCTTCCTCTTTCCCCCTGCTCCCTGCCTCTCGCTCTGCAGTGCTCTATGTCTAAGATTAGCTTTTCTCTTAATGCTTCATACCCAGTGCAGACTATTTCATCTGTCTGAAGGTGTTAATAACTCAGTTTCCTGTACGTGGTGGCTGTGTATGGTGTTGAGGCAAATGCAATTTCGCTCACTCAAAGAAATATTCTCCTCATGATTTGACTCTGGTTGTTCAGGCCTGCACAATGAGAGTGCTACAGGTTTCTCAGCAGGATGCCGGTTCTTAGTGTATGAGATTGGAGGTTAGGAATATAAGGTGTAGGGTCAGAAGGCCAGGGAATAACAGAAAAACTGAAATAAGAAGCAGGCGTACAGTGCCGGGCGTGCAGCCGACAGTATATTTAGAGTGATGTTTGGTAAATCCTCAGGGGCATTTAAATTTTAATTAAAATCCCTCAAGGTTTCTGAGATTACAGTAATTTCTAAACAACTTTGTTATCAACGGTCTTAGTGCTTCAGGAAAATAACACATTCTGAGGTTCTCTGGTTTTATTTTTGAGACGGATACATGTGGGTGGGGAAACTGTGTGCGTCATTAGATGAGTATAAGTAAGTATGAATGTCTACAAGAGAGAGGAAATGACGGGAGAAAGATGGAGAAAGAGATAGAGACTGTGTGGTTGGGTATGTACACATATAGTTGGGTGACATGTTTTTAAGCCTCAGAACCTCTGTGTCTGGGCCTGTGTTGGTTTGTTTTGTGTTTAGGTGTGTGGTACATTGCTGGGTTTCATCCAGCTTGTGTGCTTATTGCCTCTTCTAATGTGCTCTCTGCTGTTTTCCAGCCTGCCTGACAGACAACGCGCCCGAGCGCCTCCTCAAAGCTTTATTGGCTCTTACTGCCCTCTCGCTCGGATCCAATATGCCAGTATTGATTGTGTTGAAATGCAATCAGGGTCTCCACAGCAGAGGAGCAAACAATCTAAATTTAACAAAACACCTCCGCCGGCCTTCAGCCCAGCTCTGATAGCCCCTCCCAAAGAGGGAACAAATGTATTTACTGTATGAGTGTGGAGAGAAATAGAGGATCTTACACGTAGTCATTGCTATTGTTAGACACTTGGCTAAGAAGCCTGTGAAGCTACACAAATGGAATATGCAGGAAGTGCTCAGCCTTGACCTCACTTCCTGCACAGTGGGCGTTTACAGCACGTTGTCAAAGCAAAAGTTGTTTTTAGATTCAGCATCAGATCTCAGATGTCTGTTAGTGGGCAAACACTTAGAAAGATGCACATAATTCAAGTGTGCAAACTCAGATACTGCCACTGTTTGGTGACCTGAAATATAAACAGGTTTGTTTTAGCTTTAGGGAAATGCACGCTTGACATTCATTCATTTATGCTCAAGGGGTCAGACGATTTTCTCAACTCATAAAAGAACCATGTGATCACTCAGCCGAAGTGTAACAAACAAACAATCATCAAAATATGAGTTATGAG
Organism: Mastacembelus armatus; assembly: GCF_900324485.2. NCBI lineage: Eukaryota > Metazoa > Chordata > Actinopteri > Synbranchiformes > Mastacembelidae > Mastacembelus > Mastacembelus armatus. The sequence continues at coordinate 21,918,373 of NC_046648.1, read as the reverse complement.
TTTTCTCCCAACTGTGGGAATTCACACAATAATATTACAAAGCACACACAGTGTTTTCAGACTTCTTCTTGTGAAAATACTGCAATAATTTTCATTTGTCAGCTTTATAATGAAATTCTTAGTTGCCTCCTCCGCTGTTATAAACTGCTCCTTCTGCAAAACTGTGTGGAGTGTGTTAGATATTTGGTTAAAAATGTCATAAATTCATTCTGGGAAACATATATCTATGTGAAATTCAGTAGGTTATAAAAAACTAAAGCTTTTCTGTCCTTAAAAACACAGCATCTTTGTAAGCAAACATAAAGCATGATATTAATAGTAACCACTTTGTGATTTTCAAAATAATCACTGACAAGAAAAAATAAAGGTTTAGTATGTGCAAAGAAAATTAACCATGCAGACTGGAGGCAACACAAGACAGCTTTGCATGATGTGACAAATTTAAAAAAGCAGTGGAGGAAAACTAAGAATCTTTGTTATAGTCCAACATAGGCAGCAATAACTAAATATGCCATATTCTTGCATTTATTGCAGATTACAGAATGCCTTTCCTCTTTCACTAAACCATATTATATTTCCTTTAAAATCTTTGCTTAGTTTCGCTCTCATGCATAGACCAGAAGCCATAAAACAGGGACTTAGAAATATCCAAAATGTCCTTTTTTGTTTTTTTGTTTGTCTTTCACCTTGTGCCAAATCTAATCCCACTCCTGTTAACTGGTTTTAGCTGAGACTTCTAAACCTTCTGAAGCTGTATGAACCCCTCTGAGTAGAAGTGTGAGGAGTTAGATGCTGGACATTTTTCAAAAGCATATTTGAAGTTTACTCTTGTTAGAATGAATTGGCACAGGCAGTGTGTCTTTTCTGCTGAACCGCCCCTATGCTAGAGCCTCTTTACTTAGAAATCCTCTCTCTAGTGAGGCCTACAGCATTGCAGCATCAATAAGTGAAAAATAAACAGCTTCTTTATTTAAGTGTATTTGACAAATTGGGTGAGAAGGGCATTGAAAATATTTGTTGAGCAAAGCCAAATTGGAGGGAGCAGCATCTTTACAAAGCACTGTGAGTCATGCTTCATCTAGCTGTACATACAGTGGCCTTGCAGACCTTTAATGTGATTTCATTCTTGCAGGCATGGACTTCCAATTTGCCTGAAGCCATTGCCAAACAGAAATGGAGGTGCTTTAAACCTACTTGTGTTTTCAACATATCACATCAAGGAATGGCATTCAAAAATAGGATGCTGATTGGGGTCGATTTGTGTGCATGCTACAGTTTGATTGCACTTACATCCACATCGGATGCAGAGAGTGATTTGTCCAAATTTGCAGTCATGGATGAGAGATGAAGAAGAAGCAATCAGAGTTCACTGTCCCTAACTGCAGCATGGACGTCTAATTTGCTATTCTTCTGTGATGATAGCGCCATGATTAGGTAGAGTTTATACTGTGTGATGATCTGTGTAAACACAGCAGTCCCCTGCTGTGCACTGGTCACCTATATTGCAGTTATACCAAAAGTATGTGTCAGGTAGATTCTCATCACAAAATAACTCAAAAATAACACATTTTTTAAAATTTTATAAATTTTATCTGGGCTTTATACACACATGCACTAAAAAGTCATGTATCTTACCGCAGAAAATGCTGCTACACAAATCTGATAAAGCACAGTTGAGATAACTATCTCTGAGGTAGTTAAAGTGAGATTCTAGTTATGCCCCCTTAATTTCCGGGAATTAAAAAAAAAAAAGTTCTCAGTAACATTTGCAGTTGTTTTTTTGCTTTGCTTCACATGTAAATGATGACTTGAACGTTTTGAACTATGATATTGTAAGGCACTCATTTGTGTGCGATCTCACTGCTGCTTCCTTTAGTTGGTTTATTGTTATAATCATAAACAAAAGACAGAGACAGGTGTCACAGTAGCACAGTAGGTGGTTAATTATGAAATAGATATCTCATGTGTATGCTCACTCTGTCATAATTTCACATGTGTCTCATATTTCACGCGGATGTCTGGCTCTTTTGGTCCACCATTGTTTCCAAAGACTCAAATGACAGGGGTGGGATGCAGGTTTGTATAAAGAGAGGCCACCTGTTGCTCAGCAGGGTTTCCATCTGGAGGGAGATTAAGGTGTGGGTGTGGGGGCCGTCTATAATTTGACTTAATTACTTCTGAAGAGACTGGTTGATGGATTAGCACTGTGTTTCTATTAGCAAATGCTTGGTCTCTGGTTCCCCGTGGCCCTCCAGTGCAGCCCAGTGAAACTCTCAATTTTCCAGAACCATCCATCCATATTCCTCCAGCTCAAAGTCTAAATTAACATTATATGATAAATTATTTTGTTAGTGTGTAAAGCTAAAATTAACTTCTTGTAGCCATGCTGGAGAACTGGATATAAGCAGAAGATACAGACTATTGATGTAATCCACATCCATAGTGATGGAGGTTATTGAGGGACCACTGCCAGTAAAACTGTCTACACATGCCAAGAAATTTCAGTGTCATATTTATGTATTAAATGTCTACAAAAAATGTTAGTATGTTTAGTCTTAAATGTGCTAAATCAGTTTGGGAAAATACGAAATATTCTGATCTTCTGCTGACAAATGAAAAGTTGAATTCTTAAGCTATGAAAGCCATTACATCTCAGTCCAGTTGAACTTTACTAAAGTCTTAGTTGGTGCAGTCAAGTTTTGGTGCCAACATTAACAAGACTTTATGTAGTCTGAGGTGATGCCTGACTACAGTCTCTGTCCGATGTAAATTATTTGGTTTCAAATAGAAAGACCACAAACAGCAGCATCTTCATTTGCAGTTTCAGTGCACCATGTCACATTGCATTTGTTTTCGCAACACAATTCCTGACAGACAATGTATCAGTTGATGAGGTATTGTAATTGCTTTAGGTCATTATTTTAAAAAAACTACATTTCCATTAGAACTACATGTTTTAACAGTAAATACTGTACAGCAATTAGAACCAGGTTACTTTTTGATATATAAAACAATGTACAGTACATCTCTGCAACGGATCTCTCCCTCACACACTCCTCCTCCTCTAATGCCGCACACAACATGAACATTTGACTTGTGCTTTGTGAAACACAAATTAAATACAACGATGGATTAGGTGTGAAGGTACAACCTGAATAATGGTGGCACATGCTGTATTTCACAGTCAAACTCCATTTAGAAAGCTGGCACATAAAAGAAGGGAATCCTGAGTTTAGTCTTTGGATGGCTCCAGGCAGAACAGGCTCAGATACCAACTTTAAACTGCTGTGCTCTACAACACACTGGTCACCAGAGCCCTTGTGCAGTTTCACAGCCAGAGCAATTTGCAAACCTGAAACCATTACACAAGTTATTTTCATCCTGTAAGTCTGCAACAGACGGTTGGTTGGCGTCTTCAATAGAAACATGTTTAGTGTTGCACTGAGGATTATGGGTACCTTTGATGTAGTTTTCAAAGGCATTTTTGTCCTTTTCAGGTAGGCAGTTTTACTGACCTGTGTCCCCTGTGTAATAAACACACTGCACTCTCTCTTCTAGCACTTCATTATCTTTGATTGCTGAGCCTTTTACAATATTGGTGTTATGCTTTTAGTTGAAGCTATGGTTTGTTCAGGATTGACATTATCTTGTAATGCTATTAACATAGAATTAACTTTGTGCAGCTCATTCCTGCTAACATATCTGACAACTAGATTGAAATAAGTAACACTTACTTATTTCTAATTTCATTAAGCAAGTGTTTACCATACCAACATCTCACATCCTCAAGAATAAAACACCAGGAATAGTCTTAAGTAAAACTACTATCCAGTATTGTACAAGTCTGTCTCAATATGAGAGGAAAGAAGGCAATTTGACTCGCAAGCTCCCGTTGTACAAGCACAACCTTCCACATGTTTGCTTGAATCTAAATCACAACCCTTCCAGGAGTAAACTGTGATCTCACAAAGCTACTGTACCTGTGACACTCCAGATTATGCCCACGCTCACCTCCACTCTACACTGACACTGAACCTCTCCCAGCCAGGTAGCTTGGACAAGCTTTCTCCTAGAAAAGTATCTGAAGTGACATGTCAGGTTCTCCTGTCAGCACTCTGGTAGTAATTGAAGAGGCAAGCACAACTCTCATTGAAGACATTTCAACTGGTGAACTAGAGGAATGTTGAGGTCTATGAGCTGGGTGAAAGTGCTTTTAGCTTAAATTCATGTGTTAGTGTGTGTGTGTGTGTGTGTGTGTGTGTGTGTGTGTGTGTGTGTGTGTGTGTGTGTGCATTACAACGCCTTATCACATCAATGCCCACCAACACAGTGGAGAAACTGTCCATTTATTCTTTACCTCTACTCCGCTACATTTACCTTTCAGCTGTACTTTCTACTGAATTCAAAGTTAGTATTATAGTTACAACTATAATACAACATGATGCAGTATGATAAAGTACAATAAACTACCCAACATGATGCATGGATCCTACTGCTACTAATAATAATAATGATAAACAGACAAAGGGGCCATTCTGCAAAATGGTTAAATGGTGGAATATTAAATGGACATTTTATAGAGCAGCTATATTCAAAGGGCTTTACAATTTGTCTCTCATGTGCACACAGGCACTCAAACATGCACACCCACATACACACGCACAGATAGTGAGTAATGAACTGCCAACCATGCGATTAGTGAACAACCTACTCAATCTGCGAGTCAACATTAGATTAGCTTCATGTTGCTAATGATATATCTGCATGTATAAGGATCTTTCAGACAGTGAAAGGCTGCTGCAGCTTGCTATAGTTAGCTTTGCAATGATAAAGTTCAGTATCAACCTGTAGCATATGGTACAGGTTGTCAGTAGGAAAAGCTAATAGCTGCATAGTTGCAACACGCTGCTGCTTCAAAATATATTATGCAGATATACCTAAGTGGCAGACGCAGCACTTAGTGCTCACTGTCTAAAAGCACTTTTAGTTTTAATAGAAGCTTGTTACATTGTGGTGTTGCTGTGGAAGTAAAGATCCTGACTGCTTCCTCCAGCTTGGCAACATGCACACCTGTCATAACAGCCACCACTCAATAATCATCTATAGTGTCCTGCTGTAAAAAAGCTTCCAAATGTTTATAAATTTATAAAACCACTGGCCTAGAACACTAAAAGCAGCAATAACACTGGTCGTTTGCACTGGTGGCAGTCTTCAGAGTATAGAACAAATTATGCATCACAATCAAGAGCACAAAGCATCTAATGGTCTAATGGCAGACCCACGGTGCCACCAAAACATCCCAAACCTGTCACAGAGCTTAATCATTGTAGAACCCCATGTTTTAAAATTCAAATTTGCTCTCTTTTGCAATGCTAATCAAAGAAAAACCCCCAATCAAACCAGCATGTCTTGGCAGAAAATGCTTTAAATGTGATTTTTGACAGGAGGCTAATGTCAGGGTGTACCGTATGGAAAGAAGTAACTTGTACTTAGCAGAGAACAGGAAGTGAAAGTGGTGTGCTGCACCTGAGCAGTGCACTGTTGAAAATGCAGCTGTGGAGCCGTCGTGGACTTTGATCAACAACCTGCTCATTTACCACAGCTTGTCTCTCAAGCGGTGTCTCCAAGCAACTGAGGGCTGTCAGCGGAGGAGGTGGCGTCGAGCGGACAAAGCGCACTCTGGAGGCCTCCTGTCAGCCTGAAGACTGGGGATGAAGACACTTTTATTCCTCAGAGAAAGGAGAGAGAGAATGTCATAAGGAAAAGATATAGACCTTTCTTCAGTATATAAACCTTTTTACTGGCTCAACAAATTATATGTAGTTTTGTCCCATCACCACATTTGGCATTTTCATTTAGTTATGTACCATCAAACTGTTCAAAGAGTACACCATTTCCATCATTTAGGGAAAGGAACAGGAGATGAATTTGACTTGATTTTCTCTGCATCCCCAGTAAAAGCTTTTGCCAGAGCTCTGGACACAGATTGAGAGACGCATATGTATTTAGAAATTTACCCAGGCAGCCTTAAATGTTCTGTCTAGACAAAGAGAAAATAATTGCATTATTATTTATCTGGCCATCCAGGGGATTTGTTTTTTTATCTATACCATGAAAAGCTCAGCTTTTCTTATTCTGCAACACCCTTCACACTCACTCAGTTACAGACATTAAGACTTGGGAGCTGCCCAGTACATCCACAGCTTGGTGCCAGTCAGCAGCTCCATCCGAGCAGTCGGCCGTTAAGCACCTTGCTCAAGGGCATCTTAACAGGAATTGTTGAAGAAGCAAAAAGCGTGTCTCATTCACTTCCCGCGTCCAGATTCTCCTCACTCCTCTGGGGCCAAGTTTGTTGTTTTTGCCTCAGGGCAGATGCTCTACCAATTTTCCACTTGCCATTTTCCTCCTGTTTGACCAGTCTGCCCATTACTCTAATGACAAGATTTCCTAAACTAGCAATGTGAATGCTTGAGCTGTCAAAAACACAATCTGCAGCAGCAAGGATTTGTAGCAACCTTAGAATTTATGGGAGAAATTAGTGACCTTTACAAAATACACATATAATAGACAGTTCACTTCTGTCATTCTCATTGTGTGTTCATTAAAAGGTCATAAAGAAATTGGTTAGATATCTTACTTTTCATTATAACAAGGATTTCGTTAAAGCAGGTGTCCAGTTCTCGAATAACATTTGATATGAGTGACACGAAAAAATCAACATTACTCTAAAAATGTGATTAATTTTTGTTTGAGTTCAGTCGAGCCGGTTTAATAAAGTACTTCATGGCCGTGGGATTCGACCTCTGGCAGCTGTTCAGTCTAACATTAATAGCACAGCAAGTGTCATCATGCCTGCTCGCAGCATCTGGGAAGTGAACAGCAGTGGACTGTTCTGCTCTACATGCAGGTGTGATTCCATCAGCTCTAGTGTTACTGTGAGAATATGAGGCGAGAGAGAGCAGGAGGTGTGAAAGCACAGGGAGAGCGTGTGCCTCGAGTTGGTGTCCTAAAAAACTGTGCACTATAAGGGATTATACTGTAATTCCATTTAGAAAACTGCACTCAGACGTACATGACTGGGGCTTGATACGGGACATTTAAATGCTTTTCTACACATGTGAGCCGAAACTAGTGACGGAGTGACTGGTTTATCATGCAAGCACGACACTAAGATAAGAAAGACTGGGTAAATATATTAAAACTGGAAAGAGCCTTATGTTAAACAAATAAGCAACAAGGATGTTTATTTAAGGACCAGGAGAAGGTGAAGCACATTACAGAAGAAAATCCTGTACAGCAGTCTCACATTAAGAACAGGTATTTCACTATGCTGGAAGGTTTATCACTAAGCAGTAGAAATAATGTTAATACACTTTATAATGTAATACATACATGACACTGACACTGCATAAAAACTAACACTAGTTTCAACTTACTTTGCCAACTAACCTCACTGAGATGAGTGAGCTGCTTCTCTTCACATGGCCTGAGTGCAACCATGTGTGCTCTATGCTGAAAACACATCTTTATCTGTCAGCTTGGGTTCGCTGGCCACACAAGAAGAGTGCTTCACCCACAAATGGAGATTTTTTTTAAAGAGTCTGGAGAGTGGACAAATCTGGCCTTGTGTTTTAGTGTGTACAGGGAAAACAGTCAGAGATTATTTGGCAAAAACATCAAAAAATCTTTTTCATTCCCTTTAACGATTGTTCATCGTGAATGTGAGTATAGTGTATGTGCAACATACTGGTGGTGTTAATAACTTCTATTTATATCAATTTTGATGACTTCATGATCATAAAATAGTCATTTCCTTGACAAATCAGTAGCAGCAGCGCACCGAGTGTTTGCCTGGTGAACAAGAACAAGTTTAGTTCTTCTTCTTCTACTGTCTGACAGCAGTAACAGGAACATAAGTAAATAAGAAAATTAGCCATATTAAAACAAAGTATAATGTAGGTAAACACAAAGCGAGTAAGAGGGGACAGAACAGAGGTTCATCCAGCTGAGACTTGGCGCTCTGTCCAGCTCCTTACCAGATGTTGGCTCTGTGCACATGTTGTTTGGTATTTACTAAATGAAACAGGAAGAAAGAGAAACGATTTGGCCATTTTGCTGCAGTAAATGTTCAGGATAGAGGACAACCTGAAAACACTACCGTGGATATTGTTTTGACACCTAAACAGCATTGTCAGATTTAGCTGGCTCAGTGTGGCTGTCTGGCTGAGCAGCTGAGTGAGTGAATAGATATGTGTGTAAATGAGGGAGAGAGAGCAGTCATTAGGTGGGTGTGCAAGTGTTTGTGTGCCAGTGATTGAATGAGTGTTTAAGTATATAAGTCAAAGAGGAATTAAGTGAAAACAGTACATGTGTGTGAGAGCGAGGGGGGGGGGGGGGCAGGAAGGCACTAACAGGCCCAGTGACTTTCCCTGTGACTCATTAGGTGGGTAATTAAGGCACAAAGATTTGGCCCTGGGGCTCCACTGAGCTGCACTCTGAGCCCTAACTGCTAATGATGCCGTCCTGGACCTCAGAGAGATGGAGAGAGAAACCAAGATAGAGGGAGACATAGATTAGTCCACACAGTAGGTGTTGTGACTGCTCCTCACACAGCGAGGTGAAAAGATAGAGGGGTCGATACTGTTCACACACTGCAGGGATATAATGGACAGTAAACTCACTAAAAACCTGGACCTAAATCTACAGAATAATGTAGAGTTCAATCACCTTTACAACCTAAACAATGAATCATTATGACCTGGAATCATACAGGTCATACACGGTGTGAGCGTATGATATAGGACGGTTCAGCCTTTTAATTCTCATTATAAGGTACTGTCATCACCAAAACAGAATTTTGAAACAACTTCATCCTGCAGGACACATTTCAGGACGTATTGAATATTGCGAGAAACATAATTACAGCAATGTAGTTGTACTACCAGTAGAGCTGGACACTAAATTATATGATAACAGATGTAATATTTAGGTATTTGGAGGCTTTTCCAGGTCTTAAAGGCTGTAAAATGACACCAGTTTCTGAGCTTATTTGCATGTTAGTGAAATAAACAGTGAGTCATTCTGCTGGATTTGGTCGTCATATTCATATCACGCATTAAGTGACACCAACCATGTCCCCACATTATATCACTGAACAGTACAAATCATACAATCACGCAATATTTGCAATATTTTCTCAATATATTATATTATTATAGATATTTGTCTGAAGCTTTGATTTATGACCAAACAAGTTTCCCAGCAGCCTCAGCTGTACTGTGTTTAGTGCCAAGTAGAAAATGTTAACATGTCCTAACATACTAAGCTAAGGTGGTAAATATGACAAATAATCCTGCTAACCCTCAGCGTAATTGCCCTGACACTGTGAGCATGTGAGCATGCTGATGTTGGCATTTTCCTGAGCTCATCAGTGTGCTTCAGTACAGACTCAGGGCTGATAACGGGGTTGTGGCCTCACGTTTGGCTTCAGATGCATTTCGCATGATTGCTCTATAACACGGGACACACTGCTATTGCATAATAACTACAACGAAAGTTAAACTGAGTCAAAATGTGAAACTTTACCTAACTTGAGGTTTTAGCTCACTATGTGTTTTTCATACACCGTCACACCACCTTGTCCTGGCTTCCTCCACTGTCTTGACACTGAGAAGAAGAGATGACAGGAAAATGCAGAAAATGGACTCTCACATGTAGAGGCAGAAAAAGAGGTTAAGAGCAGAAGAGACCCTTCAAAGATTTTGCTCTTCTCAACACAGTGATGGGAATGGGTGGAGGGGTATTGGGTGGGAGGTAGCAGCAGAAAGCATTAGTGTTAAAAGCAAGACAGAAAGAAAGAAGCAGAGTTGAAGAGAGTAGGGCAGACTCCCTGCAGGGACTAGAGGCAGAAAAATAGGCTAAATGCACAGAAGAACCAAACAGGGAAGCTTCCCCTCCTGTGGCTTAGAAGTGAGAGGAATCGGAGCTGAGAGACAGAGGAGGAAAAATCAAGGAGGTGGCAGTGGGGAGGACTGAGTAGTTACTGGCATTTCCATTTTAAGCTTGTATGAAGGCTAATGACTCAAGGCGGGCTGCTGAGACAGAGCAAGGGTTCTGCAGGTGGTCCTCACAAGAGTGGAGAGCTCCTAAGGAGACTTAGGCCATTTTAATTGGACACTGAGTAACGATATGACTGCTTCACAGGGAGAATAGTGAGCTGGTGCCTTCAGTTCCCAAAGGCCAATTACAGCATATTCATGTTGTCTTGCTTTTATCAAGACCTTCTGAAGGTGCACAGGTTTGTGTTACTGGAGGTTGGATTGTATTACTTGTAATTGTGCTGATTTAATAGACATTGTGGCATCACAGAGTAATTGCATTTGAAACAGAAACAATTAAAGACAAATTAAGATTATAAATGTCTGTGACCAGTTGGGAGTTCTTGATTACTACAATGCATTTGGAGAAACATTCTCCTCAGGATGTTTTAGCTCATGCTCTTCCAGCACATGCACATGCACACCCGTAACAAGATACACATTGCTGCTAACAAGAGAGGGAGTAATTCAGTTGTTTAGCACAAGTCATACATCATTTGTTGAACTAAACAGACCAGCTCTCAATATTGAATGGAAGTATCAGTCATATTACACAATTGTCGAATATAAAGGTCGCCTGGGACAAACCTACTCATTGGCTCTGTGGTTCCTCCAGCTCTAGATCTTAATATTTATATATTTGTATAATAATTTATATTTATATAATAAACTCTTTGGTTAAAAGGCACAGACTTTACTGTTTTGGATCACTTCCACACCACCAGCTGAAGAACCAGATACAGTATGTCCCACAGGAGTTAGTTGGCACCAAACCATAGCTAAAAGGAGAGTTACTATTCAACTTACAAGCTTTAAGTAGCATAACTGATATTTCAGTCATATGGGGGCAATGGAAGGTCGCTGTGAAAATACTAATATTTAAGATGATATTGAAAATATGTTTGCATATATTCAAATCCAGAGCTGTCTGGTCACCTTGTGCATGTAAGTTAATATTTCTTTTTCTGGTTGCTGTGTTTTGGTCTCTATCAAATTCTGAGGGAAAATCTGACATAAGTATTACTAGCTTTGAATGCACTTTGGTTTGGAACATGTAGAGTACAGTAATTTGAGAACGTTTCCTCTGAAAATAGCAGCCTGAAAACTGTAAATGACAAAACAATGAGCTGAAAGATGCTAGAAATTGTACTTCAGTAAATGTACTTGTTTCATTCATGTCTTCATCTCAGAAATAGATTTTCTCTTATCACCCGTGGCAGACCAGAATTTTTCTAAAATCCTTGTCATCTAAAAGAAAATAAAAAATACTCTGTCCTTTAAGAGTACAAGTATGAGAACGTCAGCTGCTAATTGAGCCATTACTATTAGCAGAAGCAAACAAGTCTCTAATCATGATGAGCTGGGGCAATATCACTGAATGAGAGATGTGACAGATAGGAGCAGTGGGATCAAAAATCAGTTGCAGTGGGTGGATAATATATGCTAGCTTATTTTCTACCCCCTATGCAAATGTGGTCGCACCATTTCTCCCAGAGGCGGTGCATGGCCTGTGTGTGTGCAGAGCAGTGGTGCTCCAATCTTTCAGGTTATTAATTTCATATTTACTCATTTATTTTTAAATGTGTTGAGTGATGGAAACGTGGCAGGCTGCAGCTCGGAGGTGCTTAAATGGTAGATGGGTTTAAAAGCAGAAGTGCAGGATTTCAATTCAGAGTTCAGGGATCTTGTTTCTTATATGAATGGAAAATGAGAATTATCCTTGGAAAGACCGAGCATACAGGTTGTTTTTACTGTGCTGCCTTTTCAATACAGAGCAACAAAAGCTTGTTGGGTTTGTGGCTTAAATGCAATGTTTAACTGCACACTGACAGGGTTTATTCACTCTTTCTCAAGCTTAACAATGTCAGGTCATTGTGTGCAAAGGTAACTATGTCCATAGTCTTGCCACTGTGATTATGTCAGGTGATATCAAAGAAACTGTACTAAAAACCGATTTGTCTATACACTGAATTTTATTTTGTCAGTGAGAGCAGCTCCAACACCCCATCCTGGTGAGGCAGATGGCTGAGCCCAGTTCTGCAGGAGGTTTCTTCCATTAAAGGGAGCTTTTCCTTCCCACAGTTGCCATGTGCTTGCTCATAAGGGATTTGTTGGGTTTTTATGTAAAGTGCCTTGAGATGATTTTACTGTGATTTGGTGCTATACGAATAAAATGAACTGAATTGAGCTACAGTATTTCAGATCTTGTGATTAAATGGTAAGGTGCTGCTGTATGTAGTTTTCATCTCATCCCTTATTAGGACAGTGACTGAATACCACTGGGTGAGACCACAGGGTGGCCATATGGCCAAAACTTTTATCTTGATAATGCTCCATGTGAGTCATCCATGTGTTTGTGTAGGTTGTTGGTTATTTGCTAAATTATGTGACCACAAGTCATTCGGAAATGTTAGGGCCTCTTCTTCTCCAGCTTTTTCTATCACTACTTAGTTTCCTTCTCCTCTATCATTACACATCGTTTTTTACCTTTCTTCTTGTTCTCCCTCTTTTTCTTTTTCACTTCCTTCCCTTCTATCTTATCTTTTATTTATCTTCCTTTTTCCTGTGCCAATCTTGCATCTTCTTTCTACTCTGTACTTTTGTGTGATTAGAAGAAAGCTTTCCTTGCATTTCCACCACCTGGACTGGACTGTTTCAAGGGCTATTCACATTTGTAGTGTTGGAAAACCCAGACAGATGGAATCAGATTCGTTACTGTAAATATAGGTCTATTAAATCATTTTTGGGTTTTATCCAGATATGAAACAGATGAACTGAGGTACACTGCTAATTTCAAGTGATGAATCAGTTAAACACGTGTAGCCATGTGGGGAAGGTCGGCATCAGAGAAACAAAAAGGGAACGGGTGTTTATTGTTTATTCATCTGCTCCTTAGATGAACTCTCCTATGCATGTATGCTTATTCAAGCTGCATGTTTACATCTCTATTCTCAACTGAACGTAGAGTCTATACTCTCTCTCCTCCTCTTCTTCGTCTTTGAACACACACATGCAAATACAACCTGTTCACACTGCTGTTCCTCTACAGTGTTTCAAGGCTATATTGTATTTTTATGTAAGTAACCGTAACCTTGTTGTTCCTTTACTCAGCATATTGGTTTAGTGTATTTGTATTTGGACAGTAGTGGAACTGTAGTTTTATCTAAGCACTATCTGCTGATTAAGAGCATTATATATAATAAAACAGTAAAACAATTTAAAAAATCATATTTCAAATGTTAACAAAAAGATGGTATCAATAGAGAATCCACAGCACAAAAAGAGGCCACTGTATTTGAGATGCAGTGAGAAGTGCAAGCAGTATTTTTCTACATTTGTGAATGTTATTTATTTAAAACTGCACTGTTGTTGGCTGTCACATGTCTGTACTGCTCATGCTTGAAATATGCGGGACTTTGATATAAACTGACCCCTGACCGGTCATTGTCCACTAACGATGAGGAACTTTCCATTAAGATGGAGACACAGCTGTCACTCCCTTTTCATGCATTCATACATACATTGCTCACACTTGTTTTCTGCTCTGTGTTTAATGGCAATGTCTGTTTGATGGCTCTGCACTAACACAATTTTCCAGAAAACCAATTTGTTGGTTGTCAGCCAGAAGTCCCTTTTTTCTCCAGTATTTGTCACGAAGCGATTTGTTCCTGTGATTTTAGGGTTCTTCTGTGTGGATTTGTGCAAGAATTTTCTTCCAGGGTAAACAAAAAGACGGAGTGAAGTAATTGGCTGTCCGTTTGCTATGTAAGATTTACCAGATTGCCTGTCTGATCGACCACAGACTCCTTCAAAGTCCTGAATATTTGCACTATAAAACATCAACATTGACACTAGCATACAGCAGTTATACGCCGTCTAAGTTGCTCTCATCTACACAAACAAAGCGATTCTCCTCAGATAACATGATTTTAGGGCAGAGTAAACATCCGTACAACAGCAAGAGATTCAGAGAAACTTAGCGCTGGGCAACATTTTGCTCTGGGGACAATGTGATAAATAAAGTTCGGTTTGATAAATAAACGTACAGCCTGTGCATTTAAAGGCCTCTGGATGGGAATATTAGCAGCTCACATTGCGATTAAAGCCAACTTAAGAAGTTGCCAGTGGCTGTGTTCCCACTGCCTAATTGAAACCATTCCTTATTTACTCATCTCAACTAAAGGGATCAAAGAGCAAGCAACGACGGTTTCATTTTCCTCTTAACATCTACTGCCTCCTGAACCATGCACACACATAATAACATCCCTCTGGGAAAGGAAAGGGTGTTCATGTTGCACCAAAATGAAGAGGGAAGAAAATAAAAAAAAACAAAATTACAGATCAGAGAAGGATTAATTCAATTTCTAAAGGCAGTGGTGGAGGAAGGGGGAAAGAAGGGAGGAGGAATAGCAGAGGGGGAAAGATGAATATGTTTCACCAGTTTGTGATGGCGGCCTATTTCTTTGTGTTAATTCTTCCACGCCTTTTAACTTCTAAAGCTCTTGAATTGTGGCGCAGTAGGACAGTATGTGATTGAGAAATTTGGAGGAATATTTTTAGCCAAAGCACTCAATTGGCCTGAGGGGACAGCATATGATTTTTCCCCCTTCTTTAGTGGTTTCACAATGAACCTCTGGATTTGTGCCTGGAAGGAAGAGTTGGTATCCGAAATGAGTCAGCTTTCTATCGACATCACACAAGCTGCCTTCTGATTTGCGGTAGCAGACTTGTCCCAGAAATCCCCATTTCCTCTGTTGCAGTTCCCGATGACATAGTTTGGCGCACTACAATCATGCCACATCACTGTGTTATGCCGCTCGAAAATGAACAATGTCATGCCTATGAGCCTTAATAAAATTTGTGCACCAGAAGTGCATAGTGGGTGGAACTTGGTTTCATTTTCTACCACACCTCAACTCCTATTCTCATCTTAGTATATTCCTTATTTGTGCGTCTTAAAGCCTGAGTTAAAATTTTACCGCTCACCTTGAAGCAATTTTAACTCACACAGCTCCATGAGGGCCAATTTGCATATGTTTGTAGTCATTTGCATGGTTGCATTGACTCTATATGCAATCATGCCACTTCAAAAACACTCCATCAAAACACACCGAGAAACCATTCGGCCCAAAAATACATCTGGCATGCATCAAAACATTAGATATTTAAGCACATTGAAATCAACAGTAGTTATTAAGTATGCAGTAATTTCTGTGCCTTGCATCTATAAGTAATGTAGATATAAATATCCTCCCTAAATAATCAAGAGAGTAATTTAAATTTCATAATTATTTGTCATTCCCACAATCCACCTATACATATAATACATAACACAATCACTGCTTTGATAAAAAGGTAAATAATGTATGAAACATAAAAACAACATAACTGAGTAAATGCCACTGTGAATGTAAAGACACTTAGAACAATCATCACCAGAACAGTAGAACAGTAAGCTGTGTATAATGGCAGCCTTATGCAGTAAATAAATGCTTCACTGATGTAGTAAGAACAAAATCTCAGCATGATATTATAATAGGAATTTGTTTGTCATAAATTACACAACTGCTATGCAGAAAGGATTTGCAAGCATGGACATACAGTAATAAAAAGACTTGAAAATCAAACATCCAGCAAGAGTCTGTACTGTATGTGTGAGAGCATGCATGGTACACTACTACACATGTAGTCCTAGGGTTTTAAATTATTTAATTAAAGCTGAGAAGAAATCATGGACTATACTTGCCATAAAGCTCTGCCCATACTTGGCCTCCAGTTGAACTTCTATACTGTGACTTTTCCCATGGATCTGAACTTTTCGTTCTGTATAGTCTCATTGACTCTAATTAGCCATAGTGCCATTTCCCACGTCTTGTGACAGATCGTACAGACAACCAGACCTCCTCTCCCTCCCTCCGCTCCTCTCCCCAGTCTCTCATTCTGCATCCAGCTCTTTGTCTTGGCACTCTCCCACTGGCCCCAGCTGTTTGGGCTGTGGTAAATGTCACTCTTACAGCCTGCTGCTGAGATCCTAGCTCTCATGCATATGAGGCCAAGCACTATCTCGATCATAGCTTCACCAACACTCCCTCTATTCCTCTCAGTTTTGACCAATCTGTTGTCCATCCTCCTCTCCTCTCCTTCCCGCTATCGAGCTCTTAATTTTCTTATTTCCATTCCTGAACATAAATGACTTATTACCATATATGCTGTTCGGCTGATGTTGCCTGACAGTAGTGGTGTTTGGCTTGTTGTAACACAGCTGGATGCTCCCTGAGCAAGGCTGTCATCTGTGGCTTTATGCTGCAGGTTTCCATCCCCTGGAGAGATAGGAAGGGGGTCTGGAAGAAAACAATTCTAAGAAAGAGCTCTGCTCAGCAGCTCTGTCCCTAAATTTCCTTTTTATATTAAAAATAGCTGGCCACTCACTGATTGCAGCTCATTAATGTCAGGCCCCTGTCTGCTTTACTCGGACAGTTAAAGTTGAGTGAGTTGAGTGAAGCAACGTAAGTGTCAGAATATAGAGAGCTGCTGTGATACAGCGGCTAAGCAATCAGCTCTGATTGGATTTTGATCCCCTCTTATTAACTCCCAGATTGAGGGGATGGAGGAAAAAGCATGATGCTAATTGCCAAAACAAAACAAGGAATGTCTCTAAATTCTGTGTATCTGAATTGCAAATCATCCTAAAATGTTTTTTTAACAGTAATTTCCTTGCTTTTCTACTGGTGTGGTGTGTGTTCATTTGTTTGTTCTGTTGTGTTTTTGGGTCATTAAAAATTGTGTGAAGTTAGGCAGGTCTAGCTGTACAGAAACCTTTCTACATGATGATTCCTTCCACATGAATTAAACAGAAGAAATCAAAAAGAGGCTAACTGCTGTGCAATATACATCATTTGCAGAATGTGACAGAAATAGTGCAGCTACTAAGGACTGCAGTGGAAAATATTTCTGATGTGGTTTCCTTTTGTCAGTTTACTTTAGAATCACCAGAACGTGTAAGCAGTAAATATTTCCTGATGCTTCACTCACTAACCTGCATGAAGAATAGGACAACAAAAGTCACCAACAGGGTTGACATAAAAAAGACTGTAGAAGATGCTCAAAATAAATTGCTGGATATGAAAAGAAGAGACTGGCCAGGAAATATGTACCAAATCAGGGAACAAGAGTCCATGTGGGACAACAAGGTCATGAGGGTTAGGTGTGCATGGAGGAGCAAGATTGGGTGACCAGCAAAGGGTAGGAATTTCATCTGGTGGACAATTGGTGAATGACAATGTCTCAAAAGATCCATGAAAATGCTGTGTTCAAGACAAATATTGACGCTGAATAAATTACAATTTCAACTTTGTTCTATTAAACATCAATGTGGGGTATTTTATAACTGTTATAAGATTGCTTTTGAGAGTCAGCAGTGCTCTGTTTGAGAATAAATGCACAACATACAAGTTTCATAAAGAGATTTCATAAAGTTTGACGAGAAAGAGTTTCCTGTAAACTCATACAAAATTTGGTCCATCGCCCAAATCTATCTGCCCAAATAAAACCCACAAAATAAAAAATAGAAATATGAGACACTGCCCTCTACGCATATAACTTGTTTTGTCTCACACATCATGTTCCCTTTCTGTTGGTGTCTCCCAGGTGGGACGTCCACACTGCGCCTTTCCTCGGTGAGGGAGCTGCCAGATCAGCTGCAGGAGCTTTACCAGCAGGGTTTTGTTCTGGCAGCCATTCACCCATTCATCCACCCCTGTGGTCCAGAGTCCAACAGCCCACAGCACCAGCTCTACCGGGCCATACTGGTCCGACTCAGCGACTGGTAAGAGCAAGACGAGCAATTTTTGTTTTTCAGATATGAAGTTTTCTTGTTTAGGGGTACATGTATAAAGAAAACAATGGTCAAACTAAGAGTTTCAACCCAGAAGAACACAATGGAAACTCAAGCATTAACAAAAGTGCTTTTAAAAGGAACAGATAAGACCCTTTTCACATTCATTTTTATGCACTATGAACCCAATGTGCAACATGTGTTTAGGTCATTGCTGTCTATTTTTCAAAGTAAATTTACATACGTTTTAAAAAAGGAAAGTAAAAAATAATAGATGAATTAACCTTTAACTTTGTAACAGTAAATGGGAGAGCGAAATGTATTTCACCAAACAAAGGTGGGAGCAGAACCCTGAGGCAATCATTCTTCAGGGGCCTTAGACATCTTAGCTACACCCCTGGGAATAAGACCTTTGTTATCACAAAATGATGTAGCCATTATAGCCACTTAAGAAAACACGTTGAGATTACAAATGTACTTTAATTGGTGTCATTATGCAGAAAAACATGGTGGGAATGAGATTTTCTTTTATCTCCATGTGTTAAATGGTACAAAATTGGTGTGCTGGCTGGTGGGTTTATATAATGGCTGCACCTTTAAAGTATTATGTTTCAGAAATAATATTTTTTGTGGGTTACATGGTTGCAGAAAAACCATGAGAACCACCAAAAAAAAAAATCAACGCAGGGTCATCTTAAAGTTCATATCAGTACTGCAACCTTTCAGTGTAGCTTCAGCAGCTGCACTAGGGCATCGCAGCATCTGTTTGCGGATCAGCAAGCTCCTCATGTGGGCAGCTGCATTTGGACATGAGTCAGCAATAATCTCAGTCCTCTATCTCCAGCCAGAACCAGCTCCATGGCCCAAAGTCACCGCTGTCCCCTACATCTGCCCTCCAGCCCTGTGCCCAAGCCCCGGGAGGTGTGGTGGTGGGCGCATGTGAGTGTTAGAGCAGGTGGCTGAAGAGCATGAGGGGGCAGTGATGAATAGTGGAGGGAGGAGGCTGCTTTTGTCTGGTCAGAATAAATCTAAACAATTCCTTTCTTCTGACTTCAGGAAGAAAATTCATCCTCAGTTTTGAATGTGTTTGACAGCCCCAGGGGTCATGAAACCAGATCAGCTTATTCAGGATCATGTAGTGTAAAGTCAGTTCAAGTAAAAACATGACAATCAAAAAGACTAAAGCTGAGGAAAACTTTTTTTTTCCTAGTAGCTGAAGCCCCAGTGGCTGCTCTGTCTGGCTCTGAAGCCCAGTGAACATCCAGGCATGTTTACCAAACACTGCTCCCTGGCTGCAGGGCATGGATGTGTGTGTGCCCCCTGCATGTGTGTGTGTGTGTGTGTGTGTGTGTGTGTGTGTGTGTGTGTTGCTCCTTTCAGAGGAGGCTAGAGATCCAGCGTCTGAAACTTTCTCCTCCTCTTTGTAGTGTGTTTTAAACATTACATACTAACTCTTGTTGCATTTCCATCCGTCCTTACATGTGATTTCTCCGGTGGGCATAATGTCATCACCAGTGCAAACAATCTACATTGATGGTTCAGTCATTTAGCTAGCACACCCACATCGACATTACAATAACTGCAAAAAAACCAAAAACAACAACAGCAAAAAACCAGTACCCAATATTACAAGCAACTAAGAGTAAGAAGTGTAATAATCAGAGGCACAGTGCCCTAACACTTCAGCTGCAACCACAGGGTGATCATGTAAGAAAAACAACACAAAGGACATTAACTAGAGTCTTACTGTGGTAAATTGTAGAAGGGTTTTGTTGTTGATCTTTTTAGACAAAACAGGATCTGCAATGTGATTCAAGAGGAAGAGGACGAGAGAATTTAGAAAAAATTTAAGATAAAATAAGATGAAACTGACTCTCGGAGTGACGTCATGTAAGATTCGAAGCAGTAGAAGAAAACTATACAGTAATAATAATAATAATAAATAAAATTAGATAAGTAAATAAAAACATAAATGATTAGAACAGAAGAAATAAATAAATTGGTTTGTGCAAGAGCATGTGGCACTACACCAATGCAAAGTATCCTCACAGGTTGTTTACAGTGTTTTTGGTGAGGGCAGACTTCCATCAAAATGACGGGCAAGTTTAATGCAAATCACTACATGATTTCATCAGCTGCCTTTATGCAAATATATTTAGCAAGGTAGGCAGAGGATATGACAACATTACATAATTAATCAAGCACCAGTAACCTTCATGCATCCTAGGATTTCTTTGCCAAAGATGGCACACATTTTTTTTTTTCAGTGAATGAATTTGATTATGACACACATGGATAGAGAATAGCTACTCTCTGGACATTCTCTAGTTCTATATTTTCTTTGTCTTTTTGGGAAGTGGAGATATTTAACTATGTGTGATAGTATGACAACATTGTCTACAATAGAAAAACTCAAGTAGATACCACAACATCAAGGTATATTAAAAGAAATTGCCAATTTCCACAATATTGCTTTAATTAAAATCATTAGTGCATAAGTAGCCCAGTCCATCCAAACCTGAACCATATTGTAGACATATATGTTTATGAGACAACAAAGTATAATATGACACACACACAATACAGTTTTAAGCTTGGTGGGAGTTGTAACTGACTTCTCTCTTTGCAGGCTTGTACTAAAATAACTTCTGAAATTGCAGCGCTATTGTGAATATACCATAAAAAATGCTGACTGGAATTTGTGTGGGATGAAAATAAGGCCATGACCTCTAAGGTCACATGGTGAAAAAGCATTCTGCCATATTCTCTGGCCCTCCCTGCAGATTGTGTCCATTGGTAATCTTTGTGTAGAACACCTCATATTCACTTTTGATATGCAGGGATTTGTAAAAACAGTTCAAATACGCCTTAGCTCTTCTCTGCTGCAAACTGGACAACAGAAATATCAATTCTATATGAAAAGGATAAAGCTAACTGGACTGCATCTCTTTTTTTTTATAAAAAAGCACAGGCTTGACTTGCTTTAGAGAAAAAGACACCATGACAGGAAAGAGAAGGAAGTAAAGAAAATCATAGCTGGATAGGGAGGAAGACAGAAGGTGGCTGAAATGGATTTAAAAAAAGAGAGAGCGATTGAAAGTATAAAGAGTGGAATCTGGCTTTATCTCCAGAGTCTGTCACCGTGGAGACAGCTGCTCACATCAGGGCCAGCCCAGGGGAATCCAAATCTCCACCAAGGGAAAACGAGAGAAGAGAAATAGGAAAAACCAAAAAGCAAAGCATCTCCTCTCCTGTTCCCTTTCACTGTCAGACCCAGGAATCAAAAGAAGACGATGGGGAGGGGGTTCTGAGCAGGGAAAGAAAAGCATGTCAGCTAGCAACCATTCATTCATCACGCCAAAGTGAAGAGCTCTTTGCAGATCCACACAAAAAAGCAAAAGTTAATGTAGAGAAGCTGACTGGTATCCAACAGCTGTACAGACATCTTTATTCAACATGCACAATATGTCTGTGGACACAACCCTGGTCAAGTCTCTACAGCATTAGCCTCAGGGTGACAGACTCAGCTAACTAGACACTTTATATGGAGCAGGTGATGCTGCAGGAGTCTGCACAGTCAGGAGCTACACAGAGGTTGTGTACATACAGTACTGTCTCATCTTGAAATGTTAAGACACTGTCAACTGACTGACATATCTGGTTACATGTATTATAACTTTAGAGACCTCAGATGGCAATATGTCACAGGTGGTGACCACCCCCTAGCACAACCTGCTGGGAAAGAGCGAAGAAAAACTGCATTGCAGACAGAGTGGACTGGACCGTTTGTAAATTTAAAATGTCAACTGTCAGTTTTCCCAATGATAAATTTGGTTGGGATGGAATAGGGTTATAGGGCAGTTGACAATGTCTGATGGGATGTATTCATCATTATTGGGTAATTGCAAGGAGCTTCCATGTGCTCAGGCAGAGAAAGACAAGGACTGAAAAAGGGGAAAGGGGTTAACAGGGAGTAGAACTGTGGAGAGTGTGAGCAAGAGATGGAGAAAGAGGAAAATAAAGACATTTGGACTCAAAGCCATTAGAGGGGATTCGCTCTGGTGAAATTATTCACAAGTGTGTGAAAATGTGACATTAGAAGAGGTGTGCTGTATTATTAAAGCAGCACAGTGACAGAGTGCTAAACACAGGTTCAGATGCTCCCTGACTGTGTCGTCATAGCAATAGATGAGCAGGAAGAGATGGAGGTGGATGAGAAGTCTTTGTTTCTCATGAAAAAGGTGGCAAGGCAAGTTTATTTATATAGCTCAATCCAAAATTTAACAAAATCTTTCAAAAGGAGTGAAGCATTTTTATTTTAATTTAGAACTGGACTTTTAAAGTCTTACCAACCTGAATCATATAATCATGAAAGACTTTTCATTTCGTCCTTTAAAACAGCCTCTTAACTTGCAGCACACAGGGGAACCTGCAGCTCTGCCAGCATAGTTTTACCAATCCATGTTGTACAAGTTTGAAAGTAATAATAACTCAAAGCAAATGGTTTGCACTTTACTAAAAAATATACTGCATACCATCTGTCTATAACAGCTCGCTCTTCTTTGTCCCTTTTGCTCCCTGAATACGTGCCTGGAGCACAACAAGGCTGCTTGGTTGGTAGTATGGGTAAGAAGGAACATCCAATATAGGAACTCTTTTCCCAAAAACAGCAAACAATTGAGGACTTACTGTCAACGACAAAATAAAGATCTAAAATTTTACAACGAATCAAACTGAGTTGGGACAAGCAAAAACATCTGGACAGGTTTCTTCTGAGAAGACAGTAAAATTAAACAAATACAGACTAAACTGTTTCTAGACTTTACAGTTTGGTTTCATCTAAAAAAAATAATGGCTACACAATTGCTTTTAATACCTCAGTGAACACAGCGTAATTGGAAACTGCACATTTACAAATGACGTAGCTACTGCACTGCTAAAACAAGTCCCACAGCAAGCCACTAACGGATAATACACAATTAGTTACCATGTGAACGTTCAGCTCCAGGGGGACAGATTAGTCTAACGCAAGATGCTCTGTAGTGAAACAAAGCATGTGACCCATCTGTGGGCAGTCAAGAGGGGAGAGGGTTTAGCAGGTGTACTGACCCAGGAGGGAGCTCCAGGTAGGTGGGCGGCATGTAGGCAGGCATTTGACACCTGTCTAACCACATGAGGCCTTGCAGTTTGACAGCCGTTGTTGCATGCTGCATGAAAAGTCACTGTTTCACACAGAGAAGATGGACTGCAGGTGATACAGCTGCTATTTTTAACCCAAGGCCTCCCTCCAGGAAAGATTGCACTGTTTGAATTGTTGTTCTCAATCTCCTGGCTCTCTCTCTGGTGCTCTGCCTACAGAAGCCTCCTTCAGTTGAGTTTTATCCAAAAAAAGAAGCATTTTACACAGAAGCAACACCGTCTGTGTAAAATGCTTTGTATTACAAAAAATATCAAATTATAGTGCTCAAGCACCAATTTAACAAAATCTTTCAAAAGGAGTGAAGCATTTTTATTTTAGTTTCTGAACTGGACTTATTCAATCTTACCAACCTGAATCATATAATTATGAAAGAATTTTAATTTCGTCCTTTAAAACAGCCTCTTAACTTGCAGCACACAGGGGAACCTGTAGCTCTGCCAGCATAGTTTTACCAATCCATGTTGTACAAGTTTGAAAGTAATAATAACTCAGAATACAAGAAAGAGAGCAAAGCAAATGATTTGCACTTTACTAAAAAATATACTGCATACCATCTGTCTATAACAGCTCGCTCTTCTTTGTCCCTTTTGTTCCTGAAATATGTGCCCAGAGCACAACAAGGCTGCTTGGTTGTGATTTATGCTGCAACTAACGGGTGATACATGCACCTTTTTTTGACAGTGCCATCAGGCTTCTGCTGTCGTGCTTCTTAATGTTATGACGCAGCAAAAAACGAGCACCAATCTCAGCTCGTTGTAATGAATGTTTCACAAAGCGTGTGAAGTTTGTACTTAATGAGTCAGTCGGCCCAGTTTCTGCTCTGCTGTGCTGCAACAGCCATGTACAGGTGTCAGTGACAGTAGTGTCTGTTTTCTTTAATGAGGGGACTTCCCTGAGTCAGTGCCAATACTTGTAAAGTCAAATATATAGTCCTGTGTCCGTTTAGTCCGTTTAATAAAATGGTAGTTTGCTAGGTGGGAGGGTCTAACGTAACAACTAAATTGTTATGTTATGGGCTTATTATATGGCTCATGGCCTGAGAGGGACCTGGCTGCAGACAAGGAGGGTGGTCTGTCAATCTCAGCTGGTCAACTTTTTCCAGAAGCCTGCCAAGATGAATTATTTCTTTTTAATAAGGGCTAATTCCTGTTGAGGTCAGCTGTCCATAATCTCATTTGCAGGCAGATTTCCTCAAGGTGTTTAACTTGAGGAAATTACAATCATGTACAGATATCACTTGGCATTTTCCACAATAACAACAATACCTCCTGGAAATGTAGTTATTTTGTCAAAATAAATAGCTTGACATTTTAGGAAATTCATTAATTTGCTAAATATGAACCGCACTGTAGGTTAGCTAAGCTTTGTATAAAGACTGGAAGGAGGGAGGTGGAAGCTAGGGCATTAGTCTCCGTAGGGCTAGCTCTGGGATTTCCTCCCGAGGATGGGCTAGGAAAATACAACACCATATAAATAGATACTCTTCTGCTCAAGATACTTAACATGGCCTCAGCTGGGAGGGCTAAGAGGGGAGCGAGACAAGATTTGCATTGAATTTCCTGCTTTTTCTGCTCCCCCTGTGTTTGCTTTCATCAGTGTGGCTCTTGGTGTTTTATTGTATTTTTTGCTGGCCTCCCACAGGGCAACAATAGCATTAACAAAGCTTCTTGATGCGGTGTAATTTGTTGATAGGTGCTATTTCTGAATCATAATTTTATGTCTGGGTCTGTGAATAGCACCCTGTTTGTGGATGTTTTATGACTATTTTTATAATATTTGTGTTTGTTTCCATGTGTGTGTGAATGCATGGGGTCCCTCATGTATAGTGAGTGTTTGTCCAGCAGACTGGCAGACTGAAACACTGAAACTCATTGTCCTCTCTCTCTCCACTGTGGTTCCTGCAGGGCGGAAAGGAGCCAACCGGTTTGCCCACCATACAAACTACAGCTGGAAGAGTGTCTGTCTGCTGAACAGGTGCCCACCCCTGAGCTCATCCAGGGGTATGTCAAAAAGGTAGGGCTGCTTTACACATGCCAAGCTGGGGGTTTTGTTAATTTGTTCCCAGCTGGAAGGAAGGATGTAGAGAGGAAGGAAGGAAACAAGAGATAGGGAAGAAGAAATGCAAAGAAATTTCAGTTGCTTTTATTTAATGACTGGGAACCTATTCTAACTGATGTTAACTGTGGTTTTGAAACCACATTCAAAACAGACAGCAGAATATGTGAGAGTAGTTTTTCATAACTCCATTTCCTCACTCCGGAATAAAAACTCTGCTACAGAAAACTGAAAAGTATGTCAGACTTTCTGAAGGTTCACTGAGCATAATGTTTGTATGTTTACAATTGTATTTTAGTGAATCAAGTGCACTGCTAAACCTACTAGCAGGCACACCGCTGGCAGGCTGAAGGCTTTTAATTGCAGCTTGTCAGAGAGTGGTAGGAGCTTAGTTGCCAACCAAGTACGCCATGACGAGGGAGTGACAGGAGGATTTTTTTAAAGCTAATTGCCACTTTAAAATATAATAAAGAAAACATAGGAGTGGTGACAAGGTCTGTGTACAGTATTTCAGCAGATGTCAGGAATAAATTAGTGTTGGTAACTTCACAACCTGGATTTTTCTGGTATTTCTATAATGTGAGCCATGTTGACTCTGAAAAGTTTGCATCTGATATTTGATATTTTAAGATTTAAAACGCTAAAAATGTTGGAAAGTCATTCTGTCACGGCAAAGATTCTGCATTTCAATCCCAAATTGGTCAGATTAGTATCTAAGTGGCCGCAGGTTATCACCAATTACCTGGAGTCAGGCCTGGCAGCAACAAGGAGCTCAAGGATCAGTAGTGGAAGAAGTGTTCAGATTAAATGTTTGAAGAAGACATGCAAAACCTAAAAGAATCCATCACGCATACAGTAAAACATTTTAGAAAACAGAGATGATAAGATCCAACCTGATTAATAATACAAACTCAAAATGTGACCAAATGAAAGAACACCAACACTGACAGCTGTGTGATCACCACCAATTCACATGTGATTTTTACCAACACTTCAGAGTTCACACACCAGAACCCTGCTCAGATCCATTCAAATACTATACATTATACAGCAGGCTCCTTCCCTACCTGATTATACTGAGCGTACTGAATGTGCTGAATGGAGCTCGCTTTACTCGCTTTGGGTCAGGTCTTAGATACAGGGAAGTAAATTTGGACCTGCAAAAACCTCATAAATCAGATCTGAGATTAAAGTAGCAGTATGCCGTGTAAACATACTCCGTTACAAGAAAAACATTAGCATCAAAAGGTAACAAACACTTACATTTTCGTTCCTTTTCAGTTTATTATCAAACCCATACAGTAGAGTCCAGCTCCACCTCCACTATCATTGCTCAGTAGGCCACAATCACCAGGGGTAAAAATGGAGTGTAAGAGGTTTAGAACCTATAACAATTTAAATAGGGACAAAAACAACTTGGTTTGGTTTAGTATAGGTCAAAAGTAGCCTAGGGGTAGGCGCAGTGTATTTAATATTAATTATAAGTGTGATAACAACTGATAATGGAAGTTGTTAACCTCGTCAGGTTAGGGGTTAGGGTTAAGAGTAGGTCTAAGGGTGGGGTTAAGGTTAGCAATTACACTAACGCTGAACTGTTAACATCTTTTTCTGCAGCCAAATCCCTCTCATTTAATAAGGTGATAACATTCAAAATCATTGATCATCTACATTATAATTTAATTACTTATATTGCATATGGAATGCAGTGCCTGACATGCAGCATATATTACCATGTGATTTTCATGTAAATAGTAGTTGCATAAACTACAAGTACAACATTACCGTCTGAAATGCTGTGGAGAACAAGCCTAAAGCTGCACAAACCGAATGTCATTTATAAGCACTTGAAAATTGAACTTACATTCACAATTTGAGCAAATGCTTGCATCTCTATCCTTTGTATCATTGTGAAGAGCTAACAAATTTGCCCACAATCCCCAAATCTCCATCATAACAATAACAGTTTAAATCTACTTTGCAAACATGGATTAATTGCTTCTATCATTTTGTATTTTAAAATAGGGCATGCTGTGCAGTGCATCCAAGTAGACTACTTGAATGTATGTATGCAATATTCTAAAAGCTATATTTCCTTCATGGTTCAAGGCTAATGATAATTAGCAAACCAAATAGCTTAACAGTGCTTTATGTTCCATAGGTGAAAGCAGCTAGAGATGTGAAATCACATTCACTGAACTGATAATGAGTCGGCGCTGCAGCATATGTCACTGCTATGAATGCACTGCTGCAGAAAGCTTGTTTGAAATGGTACTTCAGATGATCTATGTATGAACACACCCTCTTCTTTTGGCTGCTTATGCTGCGTCATCATGATTGAACCCTCCTGTCTAATCTGTGTACTACACACTGTTATGCCAGCCTTTGAAGCCTCACTCCTGAACCTTTCTGTACATTTTGCCCTTCGATTAGTCATGCAACTGCAGTCCTGTAGGACCTCATTACTGTTAGCTATCATTTTAATCTACTGAGCTGCTACAGGTCTGCAAGAGGAGGAGGAGGCCATGCTAAAAATCTATTAAAAGGGATGTGGACATGGATGAGTGGTAGGGGTGGAAGCGCAGAAGTTCTTCCCCTTCAGACTCTCTCTTGGTTTCTATCTGTTTTTTCTTTATTCATCTCTGTTTTATCTCTCATTTTCTTTCTCAGTCTCACTGTCTTAGTCTCAGTCATTATCCCTCAGCCTCTTGTTCTGTCATCTCTTCCTTCATTCCGTCTGCCTTACTCAATCTCTCTCCAGGGTTTTCATCTTGACCTTCAGACACCTCCTCCTGGTGCCACTTTAATAACTTACGGAGGAAATTGGAAATGTGGTCTTAAGTTAAAATTGAAATGGGTTTTTCACTGCAGGCTGTTGATATTCCGCTGGCAGAATAAGGGAAGCTGCTTTCAGAATAGTTTTCATCAAGTTTGTGCTTGGCATCATTTAAGTTAATGAAGAGAAATTATATGATGCAAGGTTTCCTTTTTGACCCCGAAACCTCATTTTGTTGACCTGAGGTGGTTGCTTCTGAGTGTCTGTGACCTGACTCTTCACTTTGATTTAGACGTTCATAAAAAATGTAATTTTAATTTATTTCCCATTTCTTTTACTATTCCTGGGTTGTGTATGTGGGACATGACAGTTGAATGGCTGCATCTAAGAGTTATTTCATTTCATCAACCCTCATGCATCCAGTTTTTCCCTTTTGATTCTCTTTAGCTTTAACATTATTCCACAGTTGTTTTTTTTTTGTGGCTGTTTTCTATCAAAAAATCATTTCTGACATCTTTGCCACAACAGTCATTTGGCTCCTGAGATAGCAACTGAATATTAACACAAATAATAATAATACTAATAATAACACAAATAATAATAATTTGTCTAATACTTTTAGGACCAAATTCTTGCCATTAGCCACGAGCCTCAGCTGTACATTAAATGGATAACACAGTGAACATAAACTGCCAACCATCTGCATGTCAGCACCATCATTGTGAGAATGGTAGTGCTGTGCATAAAGACAAAGTTATGCTACAAGAGACATTTATACAACTTGGCACAAGTAAAAAGCTGGCTGTCAGAGAGTGGAGGGTGGTGATAATTAAATTCAAATATGAGGATAACAACGCACATTTTTAGACAGTCTGCCCTGGAAGGCATTCAAGGTGCTGCATTAGGTTGTTCACAGGCAAAAGGTTATGTAATGAATGAAAAGAGAGTTTGAGAGAGAGGTTTTCCACATAGCTGGACAA
This sequence comes from Mastacembelus armatus, assembly GCF_900324485.2. Lineage (NCBI taxonomy): Eukaryota > Metazoa > Chordata > Actinopteri > Synbranchiformes > Mastacembelidae > Mastacembelus > Mastacembelus armatus. The sequence goes on along the minus strand of NC_046648.1, from coordinate 21,889,434 downwards.
TCATTGCATGAACTGGCTTTAAATGTTGGACTGTTGGTTTCTGAACGTTTCAGAAATGCTGGACAGAGCTAAATTCACAGAGGTGGTTTCCAAAGCTGTTCCAATTCATGCTGTATTGTGCTATATGCTGCCTTTTGTCCTGGGTTACACACATTTTCTCAATGTTCAGCCTCACATATCTGGATATTCAATTTACAATGAATTTACAATGACACAGTGAGAAAGGCACCAAATGTATTTAGATGATAAAGCCAGCAAATGTTTGGATTTTGTGCTAAAAAACTATTAATTTATATTACTTATTCATTAATAAATTTATTATTAATATTCTGTCAATCAGCTAATCAATTGCTCTTTTATTAACTTAGAATTTAATTTCAGAAGTAGTTTGTATTCATCAGATAACTGTTTTGTACTATGAATTCTTCTGAGTATCAAACAAATTTGGGGTTAAATTGGACATTATATACATATATTAGGGGGTTAAATTGGACATTATATACATATATTAGTGTTTTATTTGAAGTTCTCAATTATATTAATAGTCTGCATGCGTGTTTACTAGTCTGCATTAATATCTGCAGTCCTCATGTTTGTTATGAAACAAGTCTGTTGGCAATATGTCACCGGCAAAATGAACTGAATCCAAAAGAGTCCGTTTTGTCAAACAAGGGATTTAATAAAATGATACTACTACTACTACTAATAATAATGGTACTAAAAATACATTTAATCATTGCAGCCCACTGAATGAATCCTCTGTGCTATGAACTGCACCAACATTAGCCAGTCAAAGCCATTCATCTCTCACTCTCTGACTGCATGCATTACCATTAAATGAGATACAACAGTTGCTCTCTTTTATCTTAGCAATTCCATTTCACCATATTGGTATGAGGAATATGACAATGTGGAAGCACCCAGAGAGCGTTCACTGATATTAAACAATATGGCTGGAAACAATGTGACTGTTTTCCAATTTAATTTCATAGTGAATAACTTGCGACTTGATTTGATTTTTATTCTCTTGCCTCACTGTGGCTTGAGACAGAAGCGGGCGCCGCCTTGGCTTGTGGGGGGCGAAACGGGGCAGAAATGGAGAATGGCATCATTAACATTCTCTGACAGTTAACATTTCAATCTCACTCTATGGCAGAATCCAAATATTGACATAAAATGCCAGATGACAATAAGACCGAGAGAAAAAGTAAAGTGGTAGATTTGGGATGCAGCCCGGGCCTGACTATGTCTGCGGCCACTCCAATCTAATCAACAACTGTTTAAGTGAAAAAGCTGCTGGGAAGGAATGAAGAGAAACGGGGGGAAGAAAAAACAAACATCCAGCAGTTGCACAGCACTCATTGTGCGGAAAAAAACAAATCCAATTCAAGATAACTGATCTCATACAAATTCTGAAAGTTTGGTTTCAGTTTGAGATCTCCTGGGAAATAACTTGTTATATATGTTCTGCTTCATAGGTTATTACTTTGCATCCATATTTTTGGCATTTTACTCAAAACAACAACAAAAAAAAACACTAACAAACGCAACAGCAGCTCTAGACCCACCAACAGTGTAGTGTATACAACCAAACTAGAGCTGCAACAATCATTTTTAGTTTTGATTATTCTTCTAAACACTTCTTTGATTGAATAATTAGCTATATATATATATATATATATATATATATATATATATATTCTGATGTTCTTGTGTTTCAAATACATGGGCCAGACGTGTGTGTGTAGAATTCAGTGGCATGAAAGTGAAACCTTGCCTCCTACAATTTCAGAGCATAAGGTGACATCTTGGACTTGCTTGTTTGGTCGGAGCAACAAAACAATTCCTCATAATTAAGAACCGGGAAGCAGAGAATAGTTGGCATATGTGCTTGAAAAATAACTAAAACAAGTGATCTAAATAGTTCAATTTTCTGTCCATCAACTAATTGTTTTGGCTCCAATCAAGTCAAATCAATCAATACAAGGCAGCACTTCTTTTTATTCTGTCCTTTAATTTACTTTCTGTTACCAACAGCAGATCCAGGATGCCGCTGACCAGGGTGTGATGTTCGTGGGATTTGTGCAGGAACCATACGGGGCCCCGTGCACCAGGATCAGAGAACCAGACACCCCCTCTCTTTCCTTGCATTCCAGCCCCAGCTCTGTAGTCGGTTCCCTGGACACCTGCAGCCCCTCGAATCTCTCAAGCCCAGGACACCAGGCAGAACCTGGAGTTCAAGCCAACACAGAGGCTAAAGAGGGGAATGGGGAAACCTCATGTGAGGCTGCAGAAGGAGCAGCGAGTAGTGAGAAGAAACAATGTGGGAACACTGGAAACTATTCTGGGAGCGGGGTGAAGAGCAGCCAGGACAAGGCCTCACTCTGTGCATCTCCAATATCAGAGGGAGATCTGGATCACAGTGAGGAGCTGACAGAGGAGGACTCGCCGCGTCACAATAACAACAAAGACAATGACACAGAGATAAAAGAGACGCAGAGATATCGAGTCCGGAGAGGCAATGGTGAGTGGTCTCCATAGTTACAGTCATAAACTCAAGCTAAGATTAAAATGACATGTTAAAGAAACATGGGAAATGAGAAAGCTTTGCTGCTATAAATGGATAAATTTGGGTATTTGTATAGATTTTACTGTGAAAGTCCAGATGTCACTGGTCCACTGCTTTTACAAAACTAAGGAAGGATAACATGCAACTATTTAAAAAGCCAGGTCACGGCATTACATGAAAATACATTCATTTACCACCAGATATACCTGACCATGCTGGGTTTAACATAGTGTTGTCAATAATTTTCATATGGAGTACCTCTTCTGTGGTCCCAATGCCAAACTCATCACAGTGAAGGCTGAGACTATCTGACTACTTCACCTTGGTTGTAATGGTTTTCACACAAATTTCAGCAGCAAAATTCTCAAGACCTTGTTTGTTGTAAACTGTCCTATAAAAAATGCACTAATTGGCTCAAAGGGTGGGCTATAACTAAAGGTCAAAACATCACGGCTTGAAAACTCTCAAGTCTCAATGACACGAGACCTGCTACTGCTACACACATCCTGTTATCCCTACAAATTACAAGGTAAAGCCTAATGAGGAATGATAATTAAGAAAATGAAAAGGTCAAAAATTAATACTGTAAAAGACTGGTGCAATATTCAAAGCTCAAATTTGATGAAACTGGCTGCATCATTTATAGACAGGGGATGATACAGGAATGCTGAATTAGCACTTGCCAGTTTCAAACACACAAGTTGATAATGTATGCTTCTCGTTCTGCACAATCACCTGCTGGTGTCTATGCAGCTAAAGCAGCTGGGGGTGAAATCCTACACTAAACTAAACTGAAGCTTCTTGTGCAACAAATTAGCAGGGATTCAATCTGACAGCTTCTAATCTTTAGCCAATATCTGTCTACATGTCTGTATAACTTCTTTTATTTGAAGCCATACCTTTTGGTCACATGGCACCAAAGATCTCTATTGAAACACTTGGCAACTGCAGAGGTGTCGTTTCCTGCTATTGCCTCAATGTTACACAACAATGTGCTGCCTTGGGATATAATCCTCTCTATCCCTTACACAAAGGGAATCATCTTATAGCTGTGGTGCATACAAATTCACACGCACATTTAGCTGATAAAGCGGGAAGTCTGTGAAATTCACCACAACAGTTTTGTCAGGTTTTTCAGAAGCTGCACATTTCATGGCAGCTTTCTTCCCAGAAAGCGAGCCATACATAGCTGCATCTTCATTATTCATGATAGCCCCCTTTTCTGTGGGAATGGTGTTGAAATTAGCACAGACATTTATAGTTTTGGCTTTATTTGAGCATTCTGGACAGATAGAGACACCCACCTCTCACAGAATCTATTTGTGTCTGCAATGAGCAAACTGTGCATTGGGCACACATTCCAGTTAGACTGTTAATGTCTGTGTGCATATAATGTATATTTGTTTGCAGAATGTGCAATTTGATTAGGTTCAAAGCACCTGATAGCAAGTGTTGCATAATTAATGCACTCTTTGGTGTGCCTACTATGTGCTTTTGGTTATATGTTTCTTAATGTATAATGCACATTTGGCATCACAGTAGACCACAGCCTACTGCTCCATCTGGACCTCCCTACAGTGCATTTTGCAGTGAGATAATCCCCCACTGCTTCGTCCTCTACCTCCCTTAGCTTCACAGCTCTCTCCCTCTCAGCCCCCACCTTCATCCCCCTGTATCTCTGCGACAATGCCAGCAGAGCCGGTGTAGTAGCCAGCTGGGGTGGTGAGGGTGTGTGCCAAGCTCCCATGTTCCTCTCCACTAATGCCCAGTCTGCCGAAGAGGCCCAAGAGGCTTGGCTACTGCTGGCTTGTCCATGCTAATCCTCAGATCTCGAGGTGAGCGTGTGCAAGTGTTGGCAGTGAAGCTGGCGAAAGTCTGCAGCTTACAGTTGACAGAGGAACACCATCCCTGAGACTGGAGCTCTGAGTGGAAACTGAGCCCATAAGTTTAAAGACTCAGATGCTTGGATGGTTTGAAGGAACAGGGATTCTGGTGTAATAGCGGATAAAAAGTGAAACATGGCTGTGACAGCTGCAAAAGCAACTGTGTTTCATACAAGTTCATTTCAACCTATGGGCAGGAGCAACTATAGTTTAGAAAATTAAACACTGCCAGGATTATATGTCATCAACATGCTGGGGAAACATTTATCCTTAACATACAACATTACAGTATATTACTTTAACAAAACACTGCTGGTAACTAAAAATAGGCAGCTCAATGCACTTAGTTAAGGTTAGGAGGCAGTCCTGGTGTTTAAATGCTGAAAAACTCAGAACTGTCTTGAAGCACAAGACAAGACATGTTGCCCTTTGCAATATTTAAGTCCATCCAGTATCTTTTTATAACCATGACCTACTGTTTTAGTATCTTTTTCCCAGGTTGGTCCTGGGTTCTAACCACCCAGCTCTCCAGCCTTACATCCTTTCAACAGCTAAATTCAACTACAAGAATATCACCTTTTAAAAAAATAAATATTAAGGTTATTTTAAAAACAAATGGAAAAAAGAAGATACTGAAACAAACAAGTGTTTACTGGCCTGAGGAATCTGTTCTCTTGGAATCTGCTCTGATGCAAGTGTACAAATACCAACCTTTAAACTAACAACACAAAGTGAATCAGAAATATAATCCTGATGCATATCAGTATGTAATCTTGAACAACTTAGTCAATATACAGAGGGAGGTTTCATCCTTGAGATCAGTGGGATCCCCTGATGGGATAAGTGTCCAGCTTCTCAGATTACAGAAACAGACAAATGATGACATGTCACTCTGCTACGATCACACCAGGGCTACTGCTGCCGACCTCGTCAGCCATCAGATAAGCCTTTGAAGCATCATGCTGGTCCTGTCAGTAGCAAGAGCCATGTCAACTGTGCAGACTTTATTCTGCTCTCATCTGCTGATGTAATAAATTGATGCGATTAGGTTCTTTGATATCCTTTTCACGTGTCTGTGTATGAGTTTGTCAAAATCAAGGACACTTAAGTACAGCAATAAATATTAACTTATTCGGAAATTAAATAAAGACTTCACTGCTCTGTGGCACAAAAATGACTATAATAATTCTCTGAAACATTAATAAAGTTATTACTTTGCCATAAGGTGACATTTCTAGCTTTCCAATCTTGTTCTTGTCATAAAACCAAAAGTTAATAGCACTGCAGAAATATTACCACTCTGTATTAGTAAAATCTCGTCTCTCCAGCAAAAGCTCTGTAAGGATACATCAGATTTTGCTTGCGTCTAGGGATGGGCACTGATAAGATTTTATTGATAGAAGTATCGATTCTTCTTATTGGTTTGATTCTTTATTGATTCCTGATCAGATGTGTTAAATAAAAACACTAGATCTACACAGGTTTTTAGCATCAATGCAGCTGTTCTGATTCTGAATGCAATATTACACAAAATACCACTAAAAAAAGAGAAATACAAGTAAACACAGTTAAATCACAATCTATAATTTGTTATAGCAATCCAACTGAACTTACAGTTCTTTATTTTTTAATAGTTTGTTTTAATGGTTTTACCTTCAATTTTATGATGCAATTCTGCATAAAACAGAAAAATGTTATTTTCTGAGCCTGGTGCAGGACACTAAACGCTGCACAAGCAATGATTTGGTATAGACAGTATCAGAGCTGTGTGTACTAACAGTCTGTCAGCTTGTAAAATGGATGAAATTGGAAAATATTTGTAGTATTTGATTTTTAGTCAAATAAAGATCTGCTGAGCCTGATGTGTGACACTACTGTTGTTAACACAGGACATTTACCCTCTGTAGCAGACAGGAACACCAAACAAGCTCTGCAGTCTGGGAGATACTCTGACCCAGTCATCCAGACATTACAGTTTAGCCCTTGTCAAGTCACTAAGATCCTTACACTGACCCGCTTTTCCTGCTTCCAATAATCAGCTTCAGAGGTTGAATGTTCACTTGCTGCCTAATAGACCTCACACACTCCCAGGTGCCATTATAACAAGATAATCAATGTCCTTCACTCTTCCTGTCAATGGACATAATGTTATGGCTGATTGGTTTATGTTGTTTACTAATGCAGTTTGTGAAAGATCAACGATCACTTAACTCTATGTTCTTCCTCAATAAATGATGTGTTCTACACCACTTTTCTCATGGGAAATAGAAGATGTTTCTGTAGCCAGTTCTCAAGTTCATCAGAGCAAACATGAAACCGGTGGGTCATTGATTTCAGTCCAGACTCACATGAGGAAGAAGTGACATGCATTCAATTTATCACCTGTCACTGTAAACGTATGGCTCACTGTGTCAGTCTGGCTGTGAGAATTATAACAAAAGCAAATATCAAACCTACATGCAAGCTCCTTTCAGCTACTGCCTTTCCCTGATATGTACTGCAGAATAAGTCAGAGTGCCAACCGTCACTGACAGCCACTTAAAAAAAATTCAATGTGCAGCTTGGCCTTGCAACTCAAATGTGAAATCCCTTTGACATTTGAACTATGACTAGCAGTTAGGGAACCTAATGCATTGCAATGAGCTAATCACAGGTCACGCTGAAACATTTTTTAATTCAATGGAGTTTCAGGGTTTTTAATGCTTCAACTTGCACTTTGCAGCGTGTTTCACCTTCAAAATACAAGAGACATATTTCTATTCTGCAAAGCTGCCATACACAGAAAATCTTATAAAGCATATATTGGATGAAATGTTTGCATCAGTCAAAACATTGTAAACAAAGTGAATCCAAGGAATCAACACTACAAAACTGTTTTTGAAACAACTGAGAATGCCAAATGGAATCACAGCACTAGTTAATCTATTATTTTGAAGTCCAGAGTGATGGGCATCAGCAGGACATTTTTGTATGATCCTATACATATGAATATGGAAAAACAGTCCTTTTATCTTTAGGTAATTCTCTTCCTCTTTTGCCCTTAGGCAAGGCACTTAAACCTGTGGCCTCTGTACTGTATATCTCATGTGAACAGAGCCCTGCTGCAAAGATGTTTACAGACCCTGAAAGTCGTCCTTAGCTGAAAAAAAAAAGAAATGAGCTACCCACCCCTCCAGCAGAAGTACAGTTGCCTTAGTGCCATAATCATAGCACAATTAGACTATAATGAAAGATAATGCATGGGGAACTCTCAGCTATTATACAGAAAACAGTGTATACTGTAAGACAGCTAGAAGCCAGGCAGCATGTTTCTTGCTAGTGGCTGTTATTTTATGTCAAGTCGTTATGAATGGCGCATCTAAACCACTGTCTATAACAGTCCCAAAGTAAAAATAGAGAACTCTGTGTTGAATATGCTTTAATGCGGTTACTTATCTAATTACACTGTGTATACAGAAATGTGTAGCTGCAATCCACAGCTTTAGTGCATTTTTAAATCAGTTAGTATTCAGGATAAATTTTTTTCAAACACTCTTCTTCATGACCTGCCTGAAGCTTAGTGATATACAGAAAAGATTCATGGGACAAACTCTTGTGATACATCATCCCAGGCTGCCGCACATAAACTGTAAACCAGTTAACATGATACAGATCACTATGAAATGAGGAAATGTGTTGTTATGGCAAGTCGGAAGCACGTTGAATGGGAAGCCTTTTCCTTGTCATGTATTGTCCAACATTTGTTTGCCATATTGTCCTCATTGTAACATGGGTAACAGAGGGAGGACGAGAAGAGATTGTGTGAATATTTTGATGTGATTTAACTTTTCTCAAGAGTGATAAATGACAAGATTTAGGGAATTTGGTGGCCTGCTGTCACATCAGTCAGATGAGCCAGACAAGAAATAGTTATAAATGATTCATTTCTGTGGGGTGTCTGCTGGATGGATGGACAGAAGAACCAGTGCAACTGAGCCATGACTCCCCTCCAACAGCACGATAAAAAAATGTGTGTGTGTGTATGTGTGTGTGGGTGGAGGGTGGGTGGCAGTGCTGCACATTCTGCTCATCCATCTGGTTCATTTGGGGAATGACAGTTCAACATTTGCATTCAAAAGAAACTGCAAAACGTTACAAGGCTCAATTGGAATTGCTTTCTGCTCGATTCGAACGTTTGATGTTTTGTGTTTTTTCTAAGCTAAGCAGAGCAAAAAAATTTCACTCAATCACACAACAAATAAAACTCTTTCTACTTTGATTTAGTATGATATGAGTGAGCCATATGTACTGTGGGCAAATTTCCAAGCCTGATACCTCCTGAGGCTCACTGCATTATGTAGATTTTTGCTTGATGTAAACAACAGCTAGGAATGAAGTGAGGAAGGCGTTGAAGAGGATGAAGAGTGGAAAGGCAGTTGGTCCTGATGACATACCTGTGGAGGTATGGAAGTGTTTAGGAGAGGTGGAAGTAGAGTTTTTGACTGGGCTACTTAACAAGATCTTGGAGAGTGAGAGGATGCCTGAGGAATGGAGGAGAAGTGTACTGGTGCCCATCTTTAAGAACAAGGGAGACGTGCAGAGTGGTGGAAACTACAGAGGAATAAAGCTGATGAGTCACACAATGAAGTTATGGGAAAGAGTAGTGGAGGCTAGGCTGAGGTCAGAAGTGAGCATTTGTGAGCAGCAGTATGGTTTCATGCCAAGAAAGAGAACCACAGATGCAATATTTGCTTTGAGAATGCTGGTGGACAAGTACAGAGAAGGCCAGAAAGATTTGGAATTTGGATTTGGAAAAAGCGTATGACAGGGTGCCAAGAGAGGAGCTGTGGTTTTGTATGAGGAAGTCTGGAGTGACAGAGAAGTATGTTCGAGTGGTGCAGGACATGTATGAGAGCTGTAAGACAGTGGTGAGGTGTGACAGAGGAGTTCAAGGTGGAGGTGGGACTGCACCAAGGATCAGCTTTGAGCCCCTTCTTGTTTGCTGTGGTGATGGACAGGCTGACAGATGAGGTTAGACAGGAATCTCTGTGGACCATGTTTGCAGATGGCATTGTCATCTGTAGTGAGAGCAGGGAGTGGGTGGAGGAAAATCTAGAGAGGTGGAGGTTTGCTCTGGAAAGGGGAGGAATGAAGGTTAGCCGCAGTAAAACAGAGTACATGTGTGTAAATGAGAGGGACTCAAGTAGAACGGTGAGGTTACAGGGAGTAGAGGTGAAGAAGGTGGAGGATTTTAAGTACCTAGGGTCAACAGTCCAGAGCAACGGAGAGTGTGGAAAAGAAGTGAAGAGACGTGTGCAAGCAGGTCGGAACGGGTGGAGGAAAGTGTCAGGTGTGATGTGTGACAAAAGAGTGTCAGCAAGAATGAAAGGAAAGGTGGACAAGACAGTGGTGAGACCAGCAATGTTGCCTGGTTTAGAGACAGCGGCGCTGAGACAAAGACAGGAGGCAGAGCTGGACGTAGCAGAGCTGAAGATGTTGAGGTTCTCTCTGGGGGTGACGAGGATGGATAGGATCAGGAATGAGGACATCAGAGGGACAGCTCATGTTAGATGTTTTGGAGAAAAAGCCAGGGAAGCCAGATTGAGATGGTTTGGACATGTTCAGAGGAGGGACAGTGAATACATTGGTAAAAGGATGCTGAGGTTAGAGGAAGGAGGCCTAGAGGAAGACCAAAGAGGAGGTTCTTGGATGTAGTGAAGGAGGACCTCATGTCCTCCTTCACTACATCACTACATTTTCTTTAATTCACTACATAGTTGGTATGGGTGAGGAGGATACAGAGGATAGGGTTAAATGGAGGCAGATGATTCGCTGTGGCGACCCCTGAAGGGAGCAGCTGAAAGGAAAAGAAGAAGTAAACAATAGGGGGGGAGCTTTTAATGCATTACTCAGGGTTATACTATGAGTTATCTTGGTTACAATAAAATGCCCCCTTTTAAGTTCTGCACCAGCTACAGTAGTTACATCACTACTGGAAAACATTACAATAAATATGAGGATGACTTGCACTGCAGCATGAATATTATCAATTTTTTTTTGATTCACTTCACGTCTGTTGTTTTAAAAGAACCAATAGAAAGAAGAAGCAGCATCCTTGGAAAAGATTTGCAGTGCATTTATAAATCCAGCTCGGGGCAACACAAATCTCACCTTGTATTATGTCTTTACTCATGGTATGATAATGTTGATCAAGTTTGTATTTGAGACTTGCATACAAATTTGCCATACCTACAGGGACTTCAAAACACAAAAAATGCAGCAAATACAATAACTAAATAATACAAGAGTCCCAGAAATAAATTAAATGTTCAGTTTTAGTATGTTAATTTTTATATAAATGCTGCTCATAAAGCCTTTCCAGAGCAAATTAATCTCCTACAATAGAACCTTCCACAGGACAAAACAATCAGGTCAGAAAACAAGAAAGCAAATAAATGATCATTTCCTGTTGAACATTATGACTTTTCTTAGCCAACAACTTGTTGAGTTTGCTTTCTAACAGGAAATAAATGTACTTCCAAAGGATTGTGTGGTTAGTGTTGAAAAGCCACAGGAAAAAAGCATTTGTGCATTTATCCTGCAACATGTAAATCTTTGCATTGCAACGAAAGTAAAATATTTCAAACACAAACTCTTCCAACCGTTTACCAGGCCACTTCTCATAACTTCTGGCAGCTCATGAGAGGAACAGTGCTCCTGCAGTTTGAGCCAAGTTATACTTTGGATTGTGGCCATGTGCAGCAGCAATTCATTACTCAAGCTGTAAATGTGTGAGTCGCAGAGTCTTCATCTGTGTAGTTAGAGCTCTTCCTGATCTAAATCAGTGATGTTTCTTTTTTTCTTCAGGTGTGGAGCTGCTCGCTTTCTACAACCACCCACCAGTCCGAGAGGGCCAGGTGAAGTACTACACTGTCAAGGTGCCACTTCGGGTTCAAAACTGTGATGAAGGGGTCAACGGTGTGGAGGCCAACTGGCTGGATCACATGACCCAGCACTTCAACAATGGAGCCTCACTGGTCGATGGATACTTCCACCTGGGCAACGTGAATGGTGAGCCAGTGTTATAGTACTGCTCGACAGAGGTTTCCCAGGAAGAACAAATTTGGGACAAAATGTACAGGATATTGTAAGGGATAAAGCTCACAACAATTTAAATCTCCCTACATACTGTTTGAGGTTAAATCTGTACAAACTAAGCACAGTAAGGTTTTATTCCTTGAAATGTTGCAACAGCCTTCCCCTTTATTCTTGGGTTCTCAAAAGTTGGTCTTCTGCAGGTACTCTCACATCTCAGACTATTACAGTTATTAAAAGTTAAAAATGTTCCCAAACTGACTTTTATCCTTTCAAACTATAACCTGTAAAACTGTCAACTGGCAGAAGCAAAATCTCATCAGCCTCTATAAAATAAAAAGCCTGTGGCAGGTAAGGCTGTGTCTTGCCCTGTGTGGCATTAATTATGTAATAGTGGGCTTTTATTCTCCAGAAAACAATCATACCTGAATAAAAACTTCCATATGACTGACTATACCTTCTCTGTCAGTGCAGTCGTGCAGAATTTTGCAGTAAAACATACAGTGGATCACTGCAGAAGATGCCAAGGTAACATATGTTTGAAGCTACATTAAGTGACATTTCTGAAATTAAATCTGAATCCAATTATACATATGTCAGAACGGTCCTTATGGAAAGTTGTCTTTGCCTATATTTGATGCATCTTTTAGTATTTTTAGTCATAGTAGCAGCATGGCTGTCCCCACTGCTTTAGTCCAGAATGAACACAGTATCACTGCAGCTGTAGTTGGTGGAGCCTGAAAGACTAAACATAGTTCACTAACATCACTCACCGCTGATCCAGGGTCGGCAGGTGTGGCAGGTCGGTGGCTTGTGGGTGAACTTGCTTGGTTATCGTAACTGAAAACAACAAAGTCACATAATTAAGTTACAGACACAGTGTATGTGAAACATTCTGCAAGGATTTCCAAGCACAAATTACAACCAATAATAAACTCACGATTTACCTGCAGAAAAATCCTCTTCGCCCTCAAGTCACGCTGATGTTGATTTCATCGGTTTCTTCTCTGGCTCTTCTTTTTGTGCGCTGTCTTGGCTGACATTGGGAGTTTGGGCCTGAGAGGCACCCATAAACATTTTCTTCTTCTTGACTCTTCTTAACATAAGGAGCACTATCGCCCCCAACTGCTGATTCACACAGGCCTCCATTTTTCTGGAAATCAGTCCTGTTTATTTATTCATTTATTTTTGGCGATAGAAAAAACAACTTAAAGACAATATTCCACTGTTATGTGAAAAGAGACCTTTATTGTCCACATGTTTGCTTCATCTTTAGCAACTGTCTTACATTAATATATTGAGGGATTTCAAAAAGAACATTTTCCACCAAACATCAACTCCCACTTGGATGTTACCAGTGAGGTATAAAGAAGTTTAACAGTGTGTCCTAGTCTGACTCTGCCAAAATGTTTCCACCCCTCTTTCTCTTCTTAAAGACGATTATATCCCCACTTTCCTTTGGATTTGACAGAAACATCTCCCTTTTCTTATCACCATCCCATAACCTTTGCCACTGAGGCCATAGACATCTGAAGTGTGGTAACCAGCGTTGCCAGATCTCACAAGAGAAACAAGCATCCAGGTCCACATAAACAAAACTTTAACCACAAATATCCAGACAGCCAACACCAATATTCCTCTTGACCTCTCTGAACATTCATGGAGTAGTTGCATGGTTGATTAACACTGTGGTCCAGTGCATATGGATTTCTTTGTCAGATGTAGATCCAGTTAATTCACTTAGATGCTCAACAGAACTAATAGATGTGGGACAGGTTATGTTTCCTTTATGTTTATCACTGCCAGCATGTGGAACAAGATCATATGTGACGTGCACCTATTTCAGACTGCAGTGCCAATGAATCATCCCCTACTTGTGGTCAAATCCAGTTTTTTAATCCAATCTCCTTTTCCCACTCTCCCACGTACATTTTTCTTTCCCACTTTGCCCCTGGCATCATCAGTGATGGACCATCAGTCACACAGTGTTGATTTGTTTTGATTTGTATGGAGAAAAAGGAAGGGTGGAGGGAACAGGGTTGTAGATGGATCCTGCAACAGGGCAAACCAGGCAGTTCAGCTTTATGAGACAGGTTTATTGGAGAGAAACAGGAGAGCCCATATACACAACTATACCCTTTAGAAACAAACCCCAAAAACCTGCAATTACCAAGATTTGTAAATGATTTTACAGTAAAACAAGCCCACATTCACATTCATGCACTGAGTGACAGCTGTGTGCTGCCACCCCTACCTATGGCCTTTTCTGATTGAGACAAGATGTGTGAGAAAACTGCTAATGAGCTAATAGTAGGATGATAACACACTAAGCTAAGATGGTGAATACGGTAAACATTTTAACATCCATGTCAGGACACCACTCACTCACTGTGATGTGTGGCTGACATGACAAGTCTTCATTTGTTGAGGATGTTTCTGGAGTTCATGGAGCTGTTTGGTACCATCTTTTAAACTATTTCCTGTCTGGATTTGCCTCTTCCATCAGACCCCAGAGGCTCTGTGCTTTACTCTGACACTGGAGAGTAAATAAGAGTCATAATTCATTAATCTGTGAAAGTGAATGCCTCAGCAACTCTGAAACACAGATAATTAACCTGATAACAAATTAGTGCCTCCTTGCATATTTTATGTCCTGCGAATGGAGTAATGAAGTGTATTATTATGATTCAATTTTTTTCTGCCTATTAGGGTCCTCTAACATGTTTTGCATTTTTCATGTGCTGCTAAGTTATGCGTCCCTTGAACAGTGAAATTACTGGCTAGGATAGGAAGCAGATCAGCTGCATTATGAAACTGTCTCAGTGTTCATGGCCTACAGGACTTAAATCCAGCTAAAACTCAGTCACTTTAGAAAACAGACAGCTTTACAGAGGTGAATGCTGTACTTTGTGGATTTTGGTGTCTTGAGAGCAGCTGGCACTATGACATCAAAGCAGCATCACATTTGTTGTTAGCAGCTGATTGCATCAAACAGCCGGGCTGCTTGGGGTTTTAGAATCACTATCCATTCCTGCCGTCTCCATATTTAGCTCTTTCTTTGAGACGAGTTTCTAAATTCATGATGAGACACTCAGCACGATGCGAGAGACCATCTGAATCACGTAAACATCAAAGACATGTTAACAGCAAAACAGCACTTTAAAGGACATGTGCTGACGGACATGTAGCTGGAGATGGTAGTGACAGTGACAGGATTGTTTTGAGATACAGAGCAAGCAGCATCGTCCTGTGGCTTAATGAGCATTAGTGTGTGCAGTTTCCATGGATTGCCCTCTTGGGCCTTATTACTCTTATACTATGTTCTTATATTTGTTTATTAAACTATTTATCAGTCAAAGGAAGTGTTGGTGCCTGCCAATAACCTGCCTGCTCTTTCTTATAGATTTCAGTGTTAGTCTATATGTTGGTCAGCTGACTAGCACAATAGCTACTGGATAGATTGCAAATAAAATTGGTGCAGATACAAATGATGCCAAGACATTGATTCCTAATGACTTTTGTAATGCTCTGTGTTTCTCTCTAGTCACAGTGATGTTGACCTTTATGAGTGGATTGGATGGATAGATATGAAATCAGTAGTGCAGTGCTTTGTATTCAAGGAACTAGCCTGAAGAAAGGGAGAGCATGCTGGTCCTGGTTTGAACCAGACTCCAACTCAAAATGCTGCAAACCTGTCTAACTGGGAAGTTTTGAACAGTTGTAATGATGCGAAATCTCAGATTATGAATTCCATTTTGACTTTTGACAATGCAAAAGATTTTTCATCATTTAGCCCACATTATGATGAAGACCTATTTTGGTGTTGTGTTGTGTGCCAGCAATTCACATTAATATTAAACCAAACATATCATAATTATGCTGTTGTTATGTGGAGACTATAATTCACTGGGGTTTGAAATGAATTATACTTGTAGATCTGAGCTTTTAGAGTCCGTATTACAAATAATACAATAATAATTTGTAATAAATGTGAAAGATGCATCAGTATATAACATATATAATGAATGTCATAGTCCTGAATTGTTTACCACATCTATATGATTAATTTGTCTGTTTGTTTTCATCTTGCTTACATATATATATATATATATATATATATATATATATATATATATATATATATATATATATATATATATTGAACCTCTTTTATTTTAATAAGATTATTTTGTATGATTTGTGGCACTGATATACTTTCTCAACCGTTTGTAAAACTTTGAAAGAAATACGTTTTTAGAATTGACTTTCCAATTGCATTTGTTGCAAGAAGCAGTGATATACATTGTTGTTCATCTTGTTCTGCTACTGTGGCCTTTTCCTAAATGGTGGTACCTTACTATTGTCCCTGACAGTCAGATGTTTGGTCTGGTCCAGGGAGATACACACACACACACACACACACTTACACACACTTACACGTAAATACACACCAAAACACACTGTGTCTCCATACCCCCTGTAAAGAGGGATTTCTATGGCAGAGCTGGATGAGACAGCTTTAGGGGACATTGTTTGCAGACATATCGAGTATGTGTGTAGTTATGTGTGTGTTTGTGTTTGCAGTGGCCTCTTCTGAGCCACAGGGTAGGATATTATAGTGATATTGAATCCACAGATCCTAAACTGCCCTCAGGCCCTCCTGTCATAAGACATGCATTAAAGAATAATAACACTGCCTGCAAAGATGCACACTCATATATGTCTACTTACACAGTATCCAAATATACCTAGAAAGACACACAAATGCCCATTTACACACATATACACAGAGACAACTTACACTTTCATGCACCTCCCAGTTGGGAGCAGAGTGGGGGGTTGAGTTTGTTTACTAAAGAACTGACAGTAATGATGTTGACGGGGAGTTTGCCTTTGTTACTTGTATAGCTTAAGCTATCTCCAGAGCCACAATGAGGATTTGTAGCATGGTTGTGAGACACTGAGCTATTCATATGCATGACAGTCAGCCCTCACTGGTTTCTAAATTTGGGTAAAGCCAATGGAGGGAGAAAAAAGAAAGAAAGAAGGAGAGAGATACAGGGAATATGAAATTCCAATAAGGTGTTTTTTTTTCTGTGAAAAGACATTCAGGGGAGGGAAATGATGTGCAAGCGTTTCTGAGACAAAAGTTGACGAGAGGCAGAATTAGAACTCAGAGCTCTGAGATGTCTGTGTAAGCGTGTGCAGGCTATATCTACAGGCTGCATGTGTTTCTACGTGGTATCAGTTCTGTGTATAGGTTCTGACAGCACAGCATGTGTCCTTTCCAACTTTCAGTTGCAGTTACAAGACAGGTTGACAGTTCTCTACCACTGTGCTCACTTAATACAATAAGTTAACTGTTTCTACTTTGTTTAGTGCTTTTAAACATATGAGCACACAACAAATCTACTCAGGTGGTCAAACAAGAACCTCGTCAAGTTTGCATCAGTTTGTACAAGTGTGGGGTTTGAGCGAATGGAAATACCCTGTTGGGGCTATGGCTCAGGAGGTACAGTGGGTCGTCCACTAATAGCAGGCTCCTGTTGTTTAGACGTCAAAGTGTGCTTTAGCTCTGACTCTGAACTCCAAATGGTTCACAGTAATTGGATACGGAGACAGCTACTCCCCTACCCAGAGTCAAGCCTGAACCTTGGCATGGTACCCTGTGGTCGTCCATGTGTGTGAGTGGGTGAATAAGAGGCTGCTATATGCCGTCCATTGTATGCTTTACGTTGAAATAATTCCTCCCACAGAAGCTTTAGTCAGAAAAATATATGTAAAAAAATGTGCATACTGTAATTCCCAGGTTGGATGGTCAACAAATTCCTTCCACATGTGTAAAAAAGCAAATTACTCACCTAAACTATTTTCCCACAGTGCATTGGTTGCATCAGTAAACATCCCCCATGGTTCACTCTGGCCTGTGCAAACAGCTGGGCTACTGCAATAAAGAAAACTATGCTGCACTATTAGAGAAAATAGACATGAATAAATATTGATAAAAATAAAACAGTGACATTGTGGAAATGCATATTCATAAGGTAGGTGTACTGTGTCTACTTGACAACTGTATATTCTGAACTCAAAACTAAAGAAAATGTACTGTACATTTTCAAAGACCTTGTGCGAAAGTTGTCCAGCCCCTGTTCCTTCACTCCCAGCTGAAGTCTGCCCGGTAACACACAGGTACCAGCCTACCAACTGCCAAACACTGGACTCCACAGGGAAGAGACACATCCAGTCCACACAGATTAGACACCCTTGTCTCTTTCTCTGTGCCCTCTCTCTGGAAATCTTATCCTGTTTGAAATATAGATAAGCTGTCAGCAGCCTGTCTCCAGGTCTTCGGGGCAGGACCTGGCATGCATGTTTAAATCATGTCAGCAGACACAACCTGGGGCAGGGTCACTCTGCTGGTTGGCCAGAGTGGTCAGCTGAACATAAATACACATACAGTGATCTGTGTCAGCACAGAGCACAAAAATCCTCAATTTGTCAAACTGTTAAGTGATGCAATGCATAGTACTTCTATCTACTGCTATTTGTTCCTTTAGAGAGGAATCCCAACATTCAGCTGGGATTCACTAGTGAACCACTCACAGAAAAAAAAAAAAGACTCTTGCAACAAATCAACTTCAACATGTTACTTTCCCAATAAATCATGAAATACACTACAAAAGATAGATTTTCTGTCAAGTCAAGGTCATAAAGGTCAAAAAAACATCACAGTTTGCCAAAATAAAAGACTAACACCCCAGAGGTTAAACCGTGTGAGGACACCACTGCTTCTTGCCACAGCATGGTAATTCAGTTATTTGAAAGTACTAACCTCCCTAGGAATAATTGGACTTTGATAAGAATTAATAAACAGTCATTGTCACATATTGTACAACTCAGGTCTCAACCTCCATTCATACAAAAATCACAGGTATGGTTTTTTAATCAGTTGTATTTTTCAGTGAAGTTAAGACGGAGACGTCAGAAGTGCCTGTCTAATTTTCTTCTGCGAGTCAGTGATTAGAGGTCATGCAAACCTGTAAATTTCCAGGTGCTTCAGGGGAACAATCTCACTGTCCTTTCTTTGCTGCTTGCTCATTCAAAACACTGTGTGCAAGAAATGGAGACTGTGAACAAACAGCTTCCAAACTGACTTGACATGTACAGCTTAAACTCTTACACTAACACTCAAACACAACACTTTGAGTGTTCATGTGGGTGTGTCCGCGTCTACACCTATCAGCTTCTTTTTTAGGCTGATATCATCTGCCTTGTGTCAGTTTCTGTCACCCTGCCACTCCAGCTATCTGACTCTCTCCCTCCATTGACTTCTGCGTCTTTCTGCCCCAGTGCTGTCACTCCCAGTTTTTAGTGTCACTGTATTTGCATGCTTCGCCCTACGACCTTGAGTGTGTGAGTCACAGGGGATGGAGAACAATTTTACTGAGACACATGGTGGTTTTTGCAAGTGTAAACAACTAATTCCCTCAGCCTGCTGGCGGCTCCGCTCAGCTCTCAGTCAATCGGTGCAAGATAATGTTTATTCGTGCACGCAACCGGTGCGTTCCCCTGACAGACTCAACGCCCCCAGCAACCAACTCCTTGTCTTCCACATCCCTTATTCTCCTGCTATCTCTCTTTCTGCTGAGTGTCTGTCTGCATTATCACAGAGACAGGCTGCTCCCTACTGAGCAATGAGACAGAAGCCCTGCATCGATCTAACCTGAGTGATCCCTGTCACCCTGGCAGGGAGTCTATGGTGGGCCTTGGCACTAACATTTTCCAAAAAGGCTTATTTCTAATTATACAGCAAGTGGGGTGGTCTGACAAATGAGGATGAGGAACACTGGACTAGGGGGAGAAAGGGGTGACGGACGGAGCAGAGGAAGACAAAAGGAAAAAGAGCAGAATGGGAGTGAACGGCGACAATGTCTGTATTTGAGAGAGCCAGTAGATGTCTGAGAGATGTCTTCAATTGAGCGTGCATGGCTCCTAAATGGGTTTACAGGGAGGGAGAAATAAAAGAGCCTGTCATTCCTCCATGTTATCTCTCTCTGTGTCTTGCTCACTCCCTCCATTGCTTTCTGTCTTCCTCTACCTCTCTCTGTGCTCGGGCTCTCCAGCCACCTCTCATCCCCCTATTATTAGGGCCCAGTAATGAAATGTGGAGTGTCTTGTATTGGTGCCTGGGCCCCAGCAAACTGTATTAGTGTGTAAATGGTGTAGGAGTAATGAGAAAGCACTCAGGCCAGCCGGGAAGACTGGACCATTGGGTGTGTGTTGTGTGTTGTGTGTGTGTGTGTGTGTGTGTGTGTGTGTGTGTGTGCCTGCATGTAATGTGCTTGTGCATCAAATGAATAACAAGAGACACTGGGTGGAAAGAGGTCCCAGCTCATGGGGGCCAGAGTGGTGTTTCTGCCTTGGATGCCAATCCTGTGATTGTTAGCCTCCAATAGAAGAGAAGGTTAGAAAATCTATTTGGTCAGCTGCACACAATCTCAGTACTGGCCTAAAGCATCAGTGTCAACGTCTTTATGTGACTCACTTAATTCAAGTCTTTTTAAGGTGAGTTATGCAGGCTTAGCAAAAAGATTTATGCTTTAATGCCTTATGGATTGACTTCATTATATAAGGAGCTACATTTTGCCATCACTAAAATCTTTGTTGAAGCACTACTCCTCAGTCCTGCTCCTCAGGACACAGAGTATTGCTGGCTTTAAATTAGCTGTTGCATTCACCTTGCTCCCCAGTTGTAATTAGCTTCTATTTAGCTATCGAGCATGAAAACCAGCAGGACTCTGGTTCCTGAAAAGCACTGATGTAGCACATAATGTCTTCTTTTTTTTAAATACCAGGAGGGGAATACCTGTCCTGTTCTTTTACACTGTGTCCCTGCATAATGTATAAGTGCACATTGCTCATACAAATGGACAACACCACTGGCTATGTAATAAAGGGTTGAGTGTGAATGGGGCTGACTGATATCGTTCCATTTCCTCTGGCCTGGGGGGGCTAAAGGAGCAGGAGAGACAAGACAGGCACGCTCCATCCAGTAAATACTCCTTTCACAGATGGATTTTTTTTTTCTTCTGCTCTACAGATTTGCCGCCTAAGTCGGTGGAAAGTGTCTTCATCTTCCAGGAGGCAATCGAGGGTGAGCCCAATGTGGCTACCCCGACATACGATGCCATTGTAGTGGAGCAGTGGACCATCATTGATGTAAGTGGAAAGATTTTTCTGTTTGTGACAGTATCACTGGTTTTGTGCTCTCTGCCACTTTTAGAAAATTTACGAAAAATTGTCCTTGAAATGGTTGCATCACTTTTTTCATGTAAAGAATTTGGGAAGGCAGATATACTTAACAGAGTGACTGGAAAATATGCAGAGGCACTGATATAATCATAGTTTAAATTCAGATGTTTAAATGAATGATTCCAATGTGTGTTTTACATAAAACAACCTATTATCCCAGAAATTAGGCACATGTTGGAAGATTTTATGCCTCACAACTGATGGTTTTGCAGAATGGTCTAATATCAATGTGCTTGCCTGGCAATAGAGTTGGACTGGACTTGTTATTCAGTCATCACAATCACCAGATCTTAGCCCAACTACAGTATAGTTTTTGGAACAGTATGTCTTTAACACAGACATTTTCCTTTCATTTGTCACAGTGATATTGTATATATATATATATATACATATATATATGTATATATGGTGAATGTGGTTTTCAACAGTACTAATCTAAAACAATTTAATCTACATCACTCAACTCTATTTAGAACACAAATCCACTTTGAGAGCATGGTGTTCTTGTATGGACGATCTGATCTGTTGTCACTC
Source organism: Mastacembelus armatus (assembly GCF_900324485.2). Lineage (NCBI taxonomy): Eukaryota > Metazoa > Chordata > Actinopteri > Synbranchiformes > Mastacembelidae > Mastacembelus > Mastacembelus armatus. Next base: position 21,868,062 of record NC_046648.1, on the reverse strand, counting down.
AGCTGTTGTGCTCTTCCAACCCTTTCCTCACACCCTTTCCCAACAGCCGCAAAGACAAATCTGGCAAATCACAATTTATGGGACATGTGTTGTGGCCGCTTGTCTTATCAGGAGCAAACAAGCCGTTATCTACCCTCAGATTAGTGTCTCCCCTCGGCACAAGTTCCAAGTTTAAAATTGATTTCTGTCATGAGTTGAAGGGTTTGCCTCCTTTTCATCTGTATGTATCTTGTGTGTGCATGTCTCCATGTATACAAGTTTGTGCATGCAGCTATATATGCATGTGTTCGTGCCCATTACGTGTGTGTGGATGAATTCAGTTTTGTGTGCCTTTATGTGTTTGCTGATCCTATCTCAGTAATTGAATTTAGAGTTTTTGCTGCCTGCGGCTGTCCAAGTGTAAAAGAAGACTTTTATGCCCCAAATGTTACTCTTTGATTGTCCAGTCCAGCTCTGATGGCCACATGTGCCAATAAAAAGACTGCTACAGTCTTGCAGCAATAGTGGGGCCTTCCCTCCCCTGACATGAATGGTAATACCGTTACAGCTTAATGGATTTCAAGGCTTCCTCAGAAACATCAACAGAGTATAGCACCGAACCAACACCCAGTGTTCCAGGAGATCCAATCAACTCCTACTGTATCCAAAACTGTCTCGCTTGAGCAATCTGTAGCATGCCAAATCAGATTGACAACACACTCTTTCACAAATGGCGATCAGGGCCTCACATCATCCCCATTCATTGTGGTAACTGCCTAAAATTGATATGCAAAGTATCCTCATGACTCATTATTGTTTCAGTGCCAGGATAATTACAATGAAAAATAAGGGTGAATATTGATTGCGGCTGTTTTTGTCTTCTTTATATACATCATCTTTTTTTCCCCCTAATGCTTTACAGTATTATTTATCCAGAAGTCTGACAGGTGGTTGGATGTATGAAGCACCGATAAGAAGAGTAGGGAAACAAGCTGTTTCACTGAGGGCATGCAATCATTTGCATTGTTGTCAAGTGGGAGTGTATCATCCCAGGGATGGTGTCTGTTCATCACTGAAGGAAAAAAGGAAGAGTTTAATTGTTTCATTTATAAATGAGTTACAAATAATCAAAAGATTTGCATGTGAAAGGTGCCAAGTTTCTAATGGCATCATATCTACAGGTGTTCACAAAGCAGCAGAGTGATGAGCTACAGTGAGGCAGCAGTTATATATTATTACATGATATTAGTGTTAATGTGATTAATATAAATAATATTCTAACGTTTTGATCATTATGTAAAGATTTACTATGGTGTGGACCAGCTCACAGCTTTCTTTTTCTTTATAGTGTTTCAAGGTTTTATTTCTGGATTAAAAGAAGAGCATATGGTGTTTCTTTTGTTCTCTATCAACCCTGCATGAAAATGAGGCGACAGGTCACAGGTGTTATATGGAACATCCAGAACACATGATCAACACTAAATGCATTTCAATCCACCTACTCCTACAGTTTGTGCATTTTCAATTCTCAAAAATAAATAACTAATCAAATGAATAAACTCAATGCCAAAATATTCTAAGCTAAATATAGTCTACATATCTCTACAGTGTTTTTAGGTTCAAACAGCAACATTAAATCTGCGAAGAGACTATAATGCTCCAGAAATGAATACGTGAAACAAACAAAAATTGAATATTTGTTATATATTTCCCAGCTTTGACTCTGTTAACATCATCTCACTGTTCCCTCTGCAGTGATTTAATGGCACTTTAATGGAAGATGAATTAGTGTCACTAACACCACTAATAATGTAATGCTCTATTACTTACACAGTTTGTGGGTTTGGTTGTTGACGTTCTCAGTGGGAGTTAGATGGAGGGTTGATATCCGTTTGGCTTCAGTGGAGGAATGTCCATGGAGCGTGGCAGCTTAGCGCAGGGCCTGGAGGTGAGAGAAGAGACGAGAAATGGAATTCATTTCACAAGAACTTGGTTTACTAACATGTAGTGTTCTTACCTGGTTTGCTAATGGTCTTCATGGGCAAGCTTACAGTCAGGCATTAGCTGTGCACAGTCAGCTGAACAAACATCAGGATAAGAGGTTAACATTAAGAGGCTAGCATATAAAATGAAAAAATAAATGTATGAATTTGGGTTATTTAGTTTATTACTAAATGATAAACCAAGAAGTTTAATTCATTAGACTGTGATAACAGATTTTGAAAAAAAGCACTGAAGTACAATGATAAAAAGCCAACAAATGTAATAAAAAAAAAAAACTGGTGTTGTGTCTTAGACAAACAAAAACTCACAAAATGTGGATTTCAAAACAAATCACAGAAATAAATTAAAGAAGAAAACAACAAAAATCAATGCCTGACATATTAAGATGCAAGTGCTATGGAAAATTAAATGACAGCAGAACTCAGCCTGGAGGAAAACTGCACAAAAACAGCAAAATGCATAAAATAATAAGCAATGGGAAAAAAATGATGGTGTTCAGCATTTAAAAGCCATCAGTGCTCATACAGACATTTCATGTTCCATTTTCACAGAAAGAACAAAACAATACAGATTTTTAACATATTTCCTAAATGCATCTGAAAATGCAGCAGTTGCCTGATGACCTGACTAGGAACAATATGGATGGTGTTGAAGGGTTTGAAATAAATAACTCATCAAGGGTCTCTTCTACGAAACTCCAATTAGGATCAGCTTCTCATCACTTGCCCTCTGAGAAAATCAATACAAGACCTGCCTTAGAACTAATGTATTGAAAGCTGTTTTTCCTATCACTGACTTTCACAGCAGAAATAACCAAACAAAACATGTTCTTCTTCAGACCTCACCATGAAATACAGCAGGAGTATTTATTCATCAAGAGAAATGAAGTGCATTAGCAGGAAGGTGCTGTGTTTCAGTCTGTGTGTGTCACAAAAACATCCATGTATTGTATGTGTGTTTTTTAAAAGGTTGTCTGTCGTCAGCTGACGTCTATGAGGAGTCTGATTTGTCTAAGAAGCTTTTCAGCTTTGCTTTCATATATCCTTAAAATGTTGTCTGTAGCACCATTATCCACTTCAACTCTCTCAGACCTGCAATGGGTCCATTATGCTGCATCTGCTGCATGTTGTGTAAACCAAATGCTATATTTTACATTTTTGATATCATACAAGGATTTTACAAATATCTTTAACATCAGGTTTAAGAGGAAATGTTTATTCAAGTGTGCACAGATGTAGAATATTTCAATCTAATGTCTGTAGCCTTAAAAGGTTTGAATATTTTGCACAATGTAAGCATCAGATAATTTTGAAAACACTCAAGTGAAGGGGCTGTACATGTGAGGAATGAAAGACATTTGTTTGAATGGCTTGAATTTGGAACTGAAAGGACAAACCAGATTTTCCACATCATGTCTGTTCACATGTCTTGGGTTGTACTAATGCATGTGTGAATTTTTTTTTTTTTTTTTTGGTATGTGTTTTTGTTACTGGAGCAATACAATTAGACAGAGACACATTATGCCTCAATGACTGCAATACAATCAAAGTGGAAAAACCACAACAGCATCTCTAAGACAAAGATTACATCTGTGCAGTGGTTACCAGTGCAAATGGTTGAAGCATAAACAAGACCAAAACCATGGTTACCACAAAAAAGATTTTTTACTGTAAAATTCAAAATTAACTGTTGCTTTAGTTTGCTGTTTGCAAAATGATTAAAAGCAAATTTTCTCTGACTTCAGATACATACTGCAGGACCTTAAGGTAGATTTATTCATTTATTTTTTCAAGATTTAAAGGTTTTTGAACATATACTGTCTGTAGTTTCTGATATTCCTGCTGAACACTGTGGGCATCACAGCATGACTGTCAGTAAGAAAAATGCTCTCTCTTACATGAAACCCTGCTGTTTGATCATGGTGCAGGCATGCTGGCTCCTTGATCTTGACAAAACCATAGAGAAAGTGTCTGCTTCTGCAGACAGACACCCTAAAAGTTAATATCAGCTGAGTTCAAATTTGAGGAATGGCAGTCCAAAGTCAAAGCGAGTGAAAGGAGCTTAACAGCAGTGACACTGTTGTCACTCATTGCCTGAATTTACTAGCATCTCTGGCTTTGAAGTGCAGCATTTCACAGTCTTCAGAAACAAAATTATGCCTAAAATGGGATTTAGGCCCCACATCACAGCATCAGTGTGGCAGAGAGGAATCTTTGAAGAAATTGTTTTAAGACGTAGAAAAGGACACAGAATCACGCCCATGCACACGTGAAGGTATCGTGCGTCGTGTGTATTCAGTTACTGCAATCTTCTAGAAATTAGGTTCACGCAAAAACCACCTGCTACAGAGTGTCTTCCTCTGGGTTCACTAGAATCACTTCAGTTGTTGGTGCAAAGAAAACAGGATGCAGATTTGGACGTATCAAACCTGTAATGCCAAAGCCTCTGTAATACTTACATATTACACAATATAATTTATATTTATATGATGTTCTGTGTCTGTGCGCACATGCTGTGGCCTGCATGTGCGCATATTGGGTGGAGAGCTGATTGCTGACGTCCATCGCCTGTCCATTATATCTCTATCCTCTCTGACTGAGGTGAGAGGAGAGGTGACCTAGATAGAAGGAGAGTAATTTGCACTGTCCCTGCAACTGAGAGATCACGCCCACTCTGTCAGACAATGTGACAATGATGCTGAGAGCTGCAGGATGGATGGTTTTGGTTTACAGGATGTAGTTGGTTGTAAGGGTAGGAAGCTATAAAGGAGAAATAACATGCTCAACAGAGTATAAAGTTTGTATGTAAATGCACATTTACTATTAATAATTTAATATAATAAATATTCTAGTTCTGTGTATTACCTACAGTACATGTCATCAATACTTTTACTACATTTTGGGTGTAACTGTTTTATTCCATTACTTTTTACAGCTACAGTTTCCACCACTACTATTAGATTAAGTTTTTCTTCTTACCTAAGAAGATTAATCTGTAAGGATCTCATGACTCCCAGATTTATCTTGTCATTACCCTCATTTACTGGGTCTGATGTTTTTGTTGGGGACCACCTAGGAGTGAAAATAGCTCCACCTAAACCAGCATCAAGAAAATGCTTCTTACACTGTTGCTTTGAAAATGTAATAAAAAATTTCATTAAACTTTGATACAGTACATGTTTCCGAAACATACATTCAGACTTTGTATATGTGATAATGTGGTATTGGCACTTGTAAGTGATCTGAACCTCTTCCATCATTTCCATATCCTGGAAGCCTTAGGAAATGGCTTTATATAAGTCCAGGCTAAAGGGACATCAGGAAAGAACCAGTGCAATTTCTGTTGTAAGCAATAGTGAATAGTCTGATCACAGAGTTGAGTTTTAATTGAGGTTAACAAGACACAGAAATTGGCTTGTCAGTCACTCTGCTCTCTTCTCCTAAGTAGGTTGTGGTTAAAAGTACCAACTTAGTTAACCTAAAAAAGACTTTTTTAGCCAGCAAGCCTGCAGGATAATTTAACAAAGCAGTACACAGACAGAGAGGAGCATCGGGCCCTCCTGTCAGAATTTTGCTTGTGGTTCTGTCTTTTATTTGAATAAAATAATGGGTGCTGCTGCTTTAAAGTTGATGACTTGTCTGATGATCTGTCTCAGAACACCTGCTTTGAGTTATCAGTTTCAATCATCAAATGCTCACATTTTTATTCTCCCAGCAAAAGTGCCTAATGAAGGCTTTCACTGACACGTGATGAACAGTAACAACTCCATGCCCTGACTGAGCCTTTGTTTTTCTAACTAAATCATGTGTTATCAGGACACATAATTCAGTCTTGACTCAAATGTAGGTTAATAGCTCATAAAAGTCTAAAGTTTAAATGTACTCTGCATGTCTTCCATTAAGCCCTGTTATTGTTGCAGCGATGCAGTTTTAGGCCAGGAAAACACTGCTTGATGGTTTGGAGGAGTCCTTCGGGAGGGCAGAGTATGGGACAGATTAAAATACTGACCTGATGATGACTCTAGATGAAGGTTTATGGGATCAAAGTTATTACTGGATGCCATTGAGGAGAACAAACCCCACACAGCATTTTTAAACCAGAAAAAAACCTGCTTGCTGTGAGTGAACAGTGCTAACCAAAAATAAAAATGGGCAAATAAGATAATCACAAATAAGCAAACAACAGGTAAAAATCATTTTAAAATAATAATTTAGATCCTAACTCTACTCTTTACCCTACACAGCTATTTTCACACCATGTGAAACAATGGAAAGCTCTGGCACAGCTACTAAATGGACAGCTGCTGTTTCCAGAATCAGGTTTACACTTTGTAGGCAAATATAGACAAGAAGTCTAAATCTAACATCTAAATGTGAACATCTACAGTTGATGACAACTGGACAACCTCATCTGCTATGATACGACTGAAAGCTCCAGTTACTGGAGAGACCTTGTGCTAATATTGTTTGTCCACCTCATGACAGGTTTTGGGAGATCCATGCTAATCAATAAGCTGATATCCAAACACAAACTGGAAAAACCACAATGAGGAAAAATGTAGAAGGTACAAGGAGAAGGTATTAATTCTTTTTGTATTTTGGTAGAGTCGCACATAAAAAGCTTTTGTGCAGTACAATTTAAATCAGCGATTTTTCTGTTGCTGTGACAACACACTATCAGAATCAGCACCTGAATGCCCATTTTTAAAGCTATGTGCTCAGTGTGTCTGCAAACCTGCTGACCTCACGAGTCTCCTAAAAATATAGCTAAATTCAGAGCTGGTGAAAAACAGAATTATGGTTTGTTATGTCTACCACGCAGAGTCAGTGGGGGGGGGGGGTTTGAAGAAAAACAACAGGTCTGTGTTTTTGTTGAGTTCAGCCTGACAGTGCACTCTGAACTTTAAGCTGACCTGCTGCACCCTCCCTATGCCACAGGCCTGAACACAAACTTTGTCTTGGCTTTATGTTTCCGAACACTGGATAATATATCTCCATAGCTGTTCCAAAAATGACAGGCAGATAAACAGCAAAATCCTTGTGTGTTATTTCCCAGGCAACTGTTGCTTTAGCTGACATCGTCAGCTGATAAGACTCTGTCAGTAAAGTGAATAATAGTTGCTTCCCTTCCTGCTGAGATGCCCTTTAGTTCGGTGGTTAGCCCAAGGTGTTTAACCATGTACAGAGACCAGGATTGAATTTAAAGCAACATTGACTGAGGTGGTTTAATTGCAGCTCCTCCGTACTGTTACTGCTCGGTGTCTCTTTATAGTCGCTAAGATAGCATCGAACACAAAGATGGCAAAGTGATTGCTTTGTTTTTAGGCACACAGGTTAGTGCTGGAGTGCTGACACAGCGAGGTGGCCCTGCATAATAAGTCAGGGAGAACGGGGAGCCACACTCCAGGGACTGTGATTAACATTCACCTATTCCAAAGAACAGCAAGCCATTACAGAAAAATTATTTCTCAATTTACTTTCTGGGCAGGCTTCGAAAGACTGTTTGTTTCTGGGAGTCGTTCCAACATAAACCCCTGAAAAATGTAGATGTGCTGCTCCTTGTAGTAACTTAGAAAGTAATGCTTGTGTAAATAATGTCTGGAGTGCTGTCTTGTATTTCAATGATTATGTCTTTGCAACCTACAACTTGATATGTGACTGCTTTAGGACTGTTTGTGCATCTTCTGTCGTCCTGCTCAATAAGAATTGGTGGAGGAAAAATGAGGCGTTGTGCGGAGGAGTGGGTTTAAGTGTTTGACTTAAAGTCTCTCTCATAGCAGACAATGGTCACTGCATGCTGATCAGAAATGCTCTCACTGTTTCATACTTTCCATATGGCTACCCACTAATTCCTGCTGCATAATCAGAAGTAGAGTTAATAATGACAGGAAACCTATAGTAGAAACCATACTTGTAGCAGTAGTAGTAATAAGCCTAGTTGGGTACTTGCTGTGCTGTAGTAGCTTTAATAGTAGTAGTTATGGTAATGCATTAACTGTAGTAGTCGTTATGTGCTGAATGGCAATACAACAAATGCTGACCAAATGTTGCAGTAGAAGTTTAGTAGCAGTGTTTTTGATGGTATGAGCTGCAGGAATAACAGTATTACTCCTGTTGTTTTCACAGTTACTGTGAGAATTAGTAGTATTTCCACAGAAAATACATGATTTAATAGTATTATTGTAGTGGAAATAGTTATAATAGGGACAATAATTTAACTCCTTCCTCGATAATGGGCCATTATATCACTGTTAAGCATGTGATTTGTGTAAATATATTCTTTAAAACCATTACCACCATAAAAATATAGGTAATACACAAAAATATCTTCAAGAAAATGGGTATTTTTACGCTGTGGTTATGTCTTTAACGATATAACACGACCAGAAAACTGGTAAAAGAAGGTGGAAATCAAGCCTAAATTAGCACAATAAAATCTTTTATTTACAGTAGCTTTCACTGGTGGAGCTGAAATGAACAACTATGCATGTTGTCAGCTTCAAAACAGCCGAGAGAAAGAGAGAGAGAGAGAGAGAGAGAGAGAGACCAAAATCCCCTCACACAACATGCTCAACTGACTGCTTTGTGATAGCGCCTACTTTAAACAAAAAACCAAAGGGGACGGTCCTGTGCTGGTTTCACTCTTGATTTTTCACCAGAGTTATGAATCTGTGGTGGATCTATAGGTGACAAAGGGGCAGGTGTGCACTGCAGCCTGTCTGCGATAGAAACTAATGAGGGCTGGTGAACATTACATCTAGATGAATCCTAGAGAGGATCTTCACACTTTGCAGTACAGTGAAGGCTAATGTAGCGTGTGTAGGTGTGATGTATTCTCAAGTCTCTGTTCTTGAACAGTTGATCTGCGCACTATGAATAGACTCTGACGTTCTGTGGTGTGTTCACTGCCTTCTTGACTCATATCAATACTCGCACTGCACCTCCGGGGGTAACGATCTGGAATGTATGTAAACACCCATCTGAACACAGAGGCTTTTATTCAACTCTTGTCTTTCAAATTATTTTTGTTTTTGCATAGTCTACAACTTCAGCCAGCGACCCTCTACAGGATAAGCAGTATAGATGACTGATGGATAAACAGCTTTAGTCATCCTTACAATATTACAGAGCCATTTCTTGAAGTCTAGTTGTAATAAGCAATCTGACTGGCACGTGTTGTGGTTTTTCATTTTCGGCAGGTGTCAAACATAACAAGAACTACAAACCACACATACCGGTTTCCTCTCCAAACAGGGTGTGTGTGTGCGTGGGCATTCTGAGAGTGCATTATGTAAATTGTGTGTATTTCAGTTTGAATTACCCTTATTCCCAAAGTCAAAATGAGCACATACATTTTATGCTTCACTTATTCCTGATTTAAATCCATCAGTTGAGACAACGCGACTGTGGCTCATTTGATGGTATTTTAATCGCACAAAGAGCATTAAAATGTTTACTGCAAAGTGAGCAGTTTCACGCGAGCAGTCTATTTGCTGAAGGACTTAGTGAGCTGACAAATGCTTGTCATGAATAGAAAGAGTTGCCATGTTGACTCATGGCAACCAGGGAATTTCTATAGCAGTTGATTTATGTCTCAGTCCTTACTCTTTCCTGCATACGTTGCTGCTGAAAATACTCTCTCAGGCGGCACACATACATCATATAAAAACATCATATGTGAGTGGGGAGGCTTTTTGTTTTTGTTACTGAGATTTGAGTTTCTAAGTGATGTTGGCAAGCTAGATTGCATCTCACACCTTGATGTTTTGCAGCTGTAACCAGTAGCACTCTGCTACATTATGTGCATGCAATCTGTTCATTGCGGTTTGTTTGTGGTGTTTAAGTGGAGAAAAATAGGGACTATGAACTGTTAAGGCTGTTTGGGTTGACTATAGATGGTAATGGAAGTCTTGTTTTCCCCACAGGGTTTGCAGGTGAAGTCTGATTATGTCCCACTGCTACAGTCTCTTGCCACATATGGATGGAGACTCACCTGTGTGCTGCCAACTCCTATAATCAAGACTAACAGGTAATCACCCTCATCAGGTCATTAAAGGAGGATGAAGCAATCTGTGACGTCTAACGACCTCTGTTGGCTACCAGTATGAATTGCAACAATACCAGCGTTTGTCAGTCTTTGTGTTACATTTTACAATTTTACAAGAACATAAAAAGCATTCACAATGCATAATCAAATCTGTTAAACTCATGATGCTGCACCTAAAGCCTATTAGCTGCACCAGGAATGATTTAAGTGTCCTATGTCATAGAGGGTGAATATTTACAGTATGCACACATGAGCCTATGCAAACATGAGTATTATTAGTAATTAGTCATTTAGATCACTGACAGTAAAATGCATCTTACTGTTGAAAAGGGTGGAAAAGGGCACATTAAGTCCCCCTTGCGATTAAAACCATGCACCACCTAATATGGTAATTGTTAAGTGTTCCAAAGTAATAAACATCATTACATCACTCTTTGAGCTGCAGAGCTCTTAAAACATGCAACTTCAGATCTTGATCACATCTTGAGATAAAACAAAATAAAATAAAAATGACCTGCAAGTAAAAGACCTGCTCTCCAAATGCACTGACATTATCAGAAGAAATGCACCTAAGTATTGAAAGAATAATGAAGTACACCTGTGAAAACTGGAACATGGTATGAAAGATCACACAAACACTTTATTCAAGTTATGGTTCAATGAAATAAGAGAACTTTTAAAAGAAACTGGCCTAAATCTGTGCCCTTTTAGTCTGAGCTTCAAACGGAGCAGTAGCGGCTGTGGAAGTTTCACAGCAGCAGCTCTGACTGTTAGTGGAAAATCTCTTCTCAGAAATGTAACGGTTCCTCAGCTAAGCCAGCACTGACTCAGCACTCATAAATGCTATATGAGTGTACATCCGCTTATGGCGAACGAACATGCGTGTACTTAGTCACACCAGGAACATCTCTTCTAAACAGATTGGGTTCTTCAACATGCTGATAATGAATATTCTCTGTTCTCTACATGTTTAGCTATTAACATAGCTACAAATGTTGGTAGGGTTTTGAATTCGCTTTCCTTACTTCTAGAACAAAAACAATATGCTCCAGTTTCATTTTAGCTCTCTATTATTCACTGCACAGGACACCTGATGTGCAATAATGCCTTAAATAATGGTCAGCTGGAACTATAGTGTAAGGCGTTTACAGTCTTAGTACGATCAGTCAAGTGGTGTGACCCTAATTTATGACCCCTGCACCAACCTGTTTTTTTCAGGGAACCATGAGAAGGAATTCACTAGAAGTCTAGAGAACAAAAAACCCTGATTGATTGACTGATTGCACTAATTCATAAAGTCTCATATTAGCTTTAGGACATCTTGTTGCTCAACAGTTAATATTGTCCCCCAACATTTACAATGAATTTGCTTTAGGACGGGATCTCTTTGCAGCCAGTATGCACAGGGGGATGATGATTAAAGTCACCAATAACTCTTTCAATGTGCATGTGGACATGTATATATTGGTTTGCGATAGACTTGAAAAATGTAAACATATCCTTTAACAATAAGCTGCAATGCGTCATTGTGATGAAGTGCATGGAGTATTTCCATCAGTACACTAACCAATTGTTTGCTCTGCCTCCACCTCAGCTGGTCATACTGCTGCTTTTTCATAACACAGACAGATTAATTACCTCTCTTTTTTCATCCTTGGTTTTTTCTTCCCTCCCTCCCTCTCTCCTCTCTTTCAAAATGCCACAACACAACAGCACAACATGACTAATTAATCAGAGTCAGAGTAGATACAGTACAAGACAGAACTCATTTCTCTCCCTGCGTTGAAAACATTTTGAGCACTAAAATAATGGTTAATGATCTATTTCAGATTAACAATACTCATTATGCTTGTTTTTCTGATGTTGACTCCTCCATTTTTAAATAGGAAATTTGCAAACACACACTTACTCTAATCTGAGGGTTTACAGGCTGCTCCTCGTCTGGAGGGGTCGAATAAGTGTCAGTGATCTCAACAGCGTCTGAAATTAATGCTAACTGGTGCTCAGCGGCTTCTCCACAAAACATTAATTCATGTAGTTGTCTCCGAGCATGCATTCATGGTTGGCGCATTCAATTATTGTACGGAGTAATTACATTTTAGAACCATTAACTACAGTAAATGTGAATTTCTCAACATTAACTATGAAACCGGTGAACAATGTTCAGACAAATTAGTTAATTATCTAATAGCATCTAAAGCTTTAGACTAAATAGTAATTAATGCACACACCAGTTTTTGGATAAAAAGATACAGCATTTTTCAGGTGTTTATTCCAAATAGCAGTTTGCAGCGGTGATGATGAAGCCACCAACAGGTATATAGACATACTGTAGGCTGACTGTTATATATGCCTTCAAGTTATAATAGTGCAGCTGGCACTGACAGCCAAGAGCAGGTTCAGTAAAGGCCTGTAATTTTCTAAGCCATCCACTGCTTTCTAGCCTAATGGGCTAGGGCTTTTGCTGGGAACGCCAGTTCGTTTTCAGCTTTAATTCGCAAAGGAAGCTGTCCAGCATTCTTGACAGCCCAGAAAATAGCTCATGGATAAATGGTGGAAGGAAGACAGTAATGGAAAAAAGAAGTTGTGGTGGGCTTCGGATGGTTTAGATACTAAGCCCTCTGCTGGAAGAGTCTGAAGTCCATTTGAAGTTGAGTAAGGGAAGATTTGTAGCAGGCTTTTAGGGTTATGGAGTTATCATAAACCTCCCATTTTTCCTCATGTGCAAGGTTGAGCGGGCAGCTTAAGTTTAGACAGCATGTGCACATTTGTGCATGTGTTATTGAACTTATGTCAGATAACAGCACAGGGCAACATATCTCCTTTTAAGCCATGTGCAATACCAGAAAAGGAGAAATAGACTGAATAAACAAGAATAAGCAGAAACAAACAATAAAACTGTCAGAAATCAGGCCATCACATGACATAAAAGCAAAGAGTTAAAACTGAGCTGGCAGCTATTTAATGAGAGCACACTTGGCCATGAAAAGGGCTGTGCATGACAAAGAGGAGCAGACGAACGAGAGGGACAGGAAGCTCACTCAGAAATGAATCTGCATTTCCTGTGATGATTAATCTGTCAGCACGAGTACTTGTACAGATTATCCTTCTCAGAACACAGGAGTGTGACATGTGCATGGGATGGAGGATTATGTTTGGGGCATTGAAGAAAAGAGTAGAAATACAAGAGAAAATATTCACAAGTTGCTCACAGACATTCAGACAAACTTCAAGATCATCCTCTTAGCAGCATGTGATCTGCTTTTGGTTCAAATGAAACCAGAGAAATGACAGGCAGAAGAAGCAGCCAGCAAATGTTTGACTACAGTATCTTTGCTAAAAGGTCAGAAAAGTATGAATACTCTCTATTGTCCCAGGATTTAAGTCAAGCTCTACAGCAAATTTCCAACCATAAGAAAATAAATTATGAAAAATCTGTCAGTTGTATTAAAAAACCCCTTTGTTATATTTGCTTTTCTCTCTCTCTCTCCTTGTCCTCTAGTGATGGAAGTATGTCCACCAAACAGATCGTTTTCCTGCAGAGACCTGTCTTGGACCGAAAAAGGAGAGAATCCAAGGTACCAGACCTCATATTCCTCTGTATTTCTGGGTTAAAGTGAAGTCTCTCACCAGTCGATCTGTTACCTCACTGTCAAATATTCAAGGCCAACATCATCTTCATCACGTCCACCTACAGATCTGTTTTAAGTAGACACATACGTAGCACTGGACAAATGTTAATTCACTCTTCTGTGTTTGAGATATCAGGAATTTTTCAGCAACAGATAAACGTGTTGTGTGGGCCAGCAGGGGTGGTAATGCTTCTTGGCGACATTGACTAGTGATGATAACCTCTAAAGCTATAACCTTTGTCCACAGTGGAATGAATCCATGTTGACACTTTCCATGACCTGAATTTAAACTGCCAGCACAACAACAAATTTAATAGACCCTAAGACGCAGGGAATTGCTAGCATTAACAAGATTTTCTTACCTGTTCCTTTGCAGTTTATCTCACTTTTCTATAACCCTGCAGTAGTTCTTCAAGTAATTGAGGACATATTGCATTCAATTTTTGCCTGTTTGTTTGGTCAGAGTTAAGGCCTTAAGGCCACCAATAACTCCCTTCAAAATGGCCTCAATCTTGTTCTCTGAGTCAATGCAACTCATTTGAATTAGCCATTACCCCAGCACCACATTAGATCCATGGTGATCCATTCTTAATTAAGTTTGTGTGTAAAGCTTTGGGGACAAAAGCATATTCGAAGAGGTACAATGCATTTGACTAACATGCTAATGTGATGTTTCAGAAATTGATCTTCAAGGCCCGAAGCAAGTCCAACAAGAACTGCATCAAAGACACATCAAAGAACAAGAAGAAGAAAAAAGCAAAAGCAGAGAAAGATGCAGAAGATCCCAAGATTCTTGATGAGAGAGAAAAGGTAGAGAAAGAGGAGGAACAGAGTAGGGATGAAACGGAGAACGTAGCAGACGCAGAGGCAGCGAGAGAAATTGAGACATCAAAAGAAGGAGAAATGAGGTGTGAGAAAGATAGAAAGATTGATGACGGGATTGAAATCAGCATAGAGACTGTCAAAAAGAAAGATGGAGGAGCAGAAAATGGCACAGAAGAAGAAAAGATAACACAGGATGGAAAAGAATCAAAAGAGAATGGAGAGCATTTAGAAAATGGAGAAATCCAGGAAGTGGCAGGAACCATTGCAATTGTCAAAACAGAGAACAAGACCAAAGAGAAGAAGGATGGAAGCCTAGCAGAAGTTGTGATAGAAAACGGGGTCGAGACAGACGAGGAAAAAGACGAAAGCAAAAAGTACATGATCAAACACAAGGAAGAGGAACCAGCAGGTATTGAGGTCACTGCGGTAGATTTACAGGCCACGCCAACTAAGCAAACCCCAGAGTAGGCTCAAGAGTAGCCCCAAGTAGTCCAACTCAAGCTTTTTTCCACCCTACCTCTCAAATTCCCCAACTTAAGAACTGGTTCACACTGTTGTCCCAGATCCAGATTAACGGGGCTTCGATCCCAATCGCTGCAGTATTTTCCAAACCTGCCATTTTTGACAAATCTTTTCCCCACAACCTGCCACCGTTTAGCTACAGAATGAGTTCATGTAATTGCATACATCAGTCCTACTGTACGACCACACATACTGAATGTATATATACCAAACAGGGGATGCTGGTGCAAGATAGTCAATGTGGAGTCACTGGAATAAGATGATGGGATGAGGTGGGGGTGAAGAAATCGAACGATGTCTTGATCATACAGGGCAAATTTTTGTTTTACTTAAACTGAGCAACAATTGAAAGACCTTATCACATATCAACACTTAAAACAGCACAACACTGCAGTGAAATTAAAATTAACATTATTTATGAATGTGTTTGTGAGGCCAAAGTAAAATTCTTTATTGAACAATAGCAAACTTTCTAGACTTTCTGAATCCAAAACGGAGGAAGCTATTATTAACTGTATTGTGTTCAATTTCTATTTAACTTCCTCTGTCCAAGTAAAAACGCTTCACGGTTTGCAGACAGTTATGAGGCAGGTGTTATTGGTAGCAATATCTCTTTGATTAAACTGTTAGTAACCAAGCTAACTGTCAGTGAGCAATTAGCAAGCTTTCAGAGCTTTCTTCATCCCTGCATTTACCCTGGATTGAACAGAATGGTGCATAATCCTGAAAAGAAAATGTTAGAGAGGAGTCAAGTCACAGTGGTTTTTAATGAGCCTTGCCAATGGTTCCTGTGGCACCGAGCCTCTAGAATCACAACGTTGGCAAAGGCACAGGGATAAATGACACTGTGACGTTGAGTGGTGTGACCAAGCCTTTAAGGGAGTGAGGAGCATTACATCATTATTGTTGCAATGGGATTTATGATAACTTACAACCTGTGTAAATAGGGTTACTTAGTTAAAAATGGCCCGGAGCTTTTCCTAAAGGGTACTTTCTACTGACCATGGAGCAGTTTGAGCAGCTCTTTTCTCTCAGTGAAGCTGGGAACAAACAAGTCGGCTCCAAAATTTAAGTGACAGAATCCTGACAAGACGCAGGCTTGTCTCATCCACCGGAATGACAACTAAAAGTGCCCTATGTGATCACAGACTGTATCCCATATCCTGTTCCTCAGTTCTGTGCACCATAGGGAGTTGTGATGTGGAGGGAACTTGGAGAACACTGGTAGAGATGACGGGAAATGCGTATGTTGCGACAGGCAATCCAAAGTAGGGTGAAGAGATAATTGTTTACGCTGAGCTCTAAGCCGATAATCACTCTGACGTGTGGTGTGCTAAGCTCACCTTGCACACAGAATGTTCCATATTCAAAGCCAACTTAAATAAGGATGTGAGATTCATCCAAATGTTTGCAGAACCCATATTTAGATGCACCTAATTAGCTTTTACATATAAGTGAGGATTTATTGCCACACAAAGTTCCTGCTTTAGTTATAATTAGGGAGTGGCCACAAACAAAAGCACTTGTCAGTGTGGAAGAAGGCTGAACTACATGGACAGCACTGAGGTTTGTTGTTTACCGAGACCAAAACTACAGCTTGAGAGGGAGAAATTGAGACGTTCAGAGTGAAAGAGGAAGACCACAGAGCTTGATTTAATTTAACGGCCTTTTGTGTTTCACATTCCCTGTTAATATTTCTGTCATTACTTTACTTCCAGCTCTTTAAGCACCTCTTACCAGATATAATTTCTGACAACAACCAAGTCATGACATGCTGTTTCATGGTATCATGTAGCGTTTTGTTTAGAAAGGGAAACGGGAGGGATGGAGGTGCTGACATTCATGGTGGAGTTCTCATTAGCCCACTAATGGATTTTGTCAGTGGGGTATCTGTCAGCAATCACATTTCTGATGGAGGTCACTTATTGGGGGAAGTATTGATAGAAAAACACCTCAACAAGTCAAGCAAATAGCCTTTAGATTTAACGCTGATGTCACAGGAAACCATTTGCACTGAGGAGGAAGAACTTGTGTTAAAACTGAAATTTTGTAAAGAAATTACACACTTGATATATTGGAAAACCTATTTATTAAAATGTTTAAGCATTGTAAGCTTTTGGTTAATCAAGAACTTAAACTACCTGCTGTTCTGCTTTATACAGATTATAATTTGTCATAATTTGGATGTTTTGTGTTATGAGAGTAGATGATATGATGGTCTGGAGACTGATTGATTTTACTGTAAAGTGCTCTCCTTTTCAAGGACTAAACCATCCGCCGCTGAGATTTTTTGAATGTAAAATGGCAAATGTTTTTGTGTAGAGTAGAATATAAAACTGTGACCAGTTTAGCCTTATGACTATAGTGTAAATGGCCCACAATCAGCTATTAGAAATGTCTTTTAGAGGCACAATGGTGATTTCAGTGTTATATGTTTCTTGTAGTCAACAGGAAAGTTTTGTTGCAGTCAGTGTATTTTGAAGCTGTTTCCTGTGTATTACTGGAATTCACAGTGAGGGGATAAAGAATTAAATTGTGGTAAGAAGGTAATATGTTTTTGTTTCTTTTTAAGGTGTTCTGAACATGTTTTTTGTTGTTTTGTTTATATTGTGGGCTGTGTGTTGCCTCTGCTGTTCTGCTAAAGCTTACTAAAATGTATTTCAGACTTATGCTGCCAGCTACCTCCCTAGGGCTGCTGTTAGGTTTAAATCGACGGTTTGCATCATGTGTGACCCCCTGAAACATATGTTCCTTGTCCTCTCGCCCTCCACTCATGGTGGAGCCCAGACCTGTGAGTTTGAGGTCACTGCTAATGGCAGATAGGGTCAGAGGTCATATTTGAGCCAGAATGGATTTTCCACAGCTGTATACAGGAGTTTGCACAAGCACATGACGAATAACCACTCTGATAATGAATTAAGACATGAAGTGATAACATTTTCTGTTTTTTTTTTAATTCATTCTCTTAACTGCTATTAGCTTTTCACTGAGCTTTAATAAACATTTACTGTATTCAGAAATATTTGATGCTGCCTCTTACATCAGAGCAGCTGAGGAGCAAATAAGACTCAGCTGTCACTTTCACACATTTGTCAGAATGTGACAAACGTGAATTATGAAAGGCAATACCAAAAGATGCCTTTTGATAGCTGACATGATCATTAGAATTATTTGAGAAATTCCCTCACTGCATCCTACTCAAGTTATTTCAGCAGATTGAATCAATTTCCTCATTCTCTCCAGTGTCAAGATAAAGATTTTGATTGTTTTGTGAATATAAAATTTATTTCAGTATTCCTGTGTTTCTCCTGTTTTTTGTTTTATAATCTGAAACTGTAACATGTATTCCCTCTTGGCATCCTGTGAAAACAGATAAATAATATTCCACTTTAACTAAAGAAGCAGAGTTTGGAAAATCGAGGTGATGTGAGGTGATCTCATGTGATATTACTGTGTTTTTTCAACTCTGACTACATTCCAGCTACACATCCACAAACATGTATTATCATATCCTTGACAGAAGTTTCAACCAGCCCTGTATCTGCTCATTCTACCTGAGGCTGTGGCCTTCAGGGCTGCACCTCTTCCTGATAAGGGCTGATTGGTTGCAGTGCAGTCTAACCTCTGACATGAGTACACTCCAGGGACTGTGGGTAATTGTGAGTTTTTTCCCCATCTGGTATTAGAAAAAAGAAAAACCCAGGGAGATAAAAGAGAGGCAAGATCTGACGTTTCATCAGTTAAATGATGCTGGATCACGTTAATTCGTAGCCTTTTTGTGAAAAGGAGACTTTTAACTAATGCTAGACAAACATTTGCAGCCCTCCACCCATTTGTGTAAAAAAAAAAAAAAAAGGTCATATACAGTTTTCAGTCTTATATCAACATAATTGTCTCTGAGCCTCAATAATAGCGCTAGTGCAATTGTTCTTGGTAATGCTGTAAAAAAAAAAAAATAATGGTTCATTTCCTGTGTGCTACTATGATGTGAAATGGGCAAAGTAGAAATGACAGAACATGATACAATAGGGTGTCGTCATTTTTTCCTGTGTTGTCACTTTAGCTTGCTCACAGCCTCTGGAAAACATATTCGAAGGTTTTGTCTCTGATGTTAGTTTTTATCACCTCGGCTGCCATCTTGAATGTTGAGTATCTTTGATCATGTGCTGTTGTCACTTGCATAGCAGTGTTACGCTATTGCAGAAGAAAAATTACTCTTTATCTTTGCTATCCTGAGTATCCACATTCCTATTGTTCATGACATCTGTATAATTTGTATATTATAAAATGATTTATATTTAATGTGTACATGTTTCCTCATGCTTTTTTATGTCGTAGGTCACTGCTATTAGAAGTAAGTTCTAGAAACTAAACTCTAGTTTAAACTCATCAACTGATTAATGAATAAGTTTTGAAGCCCATCCTAGAAATTAAGTCAGGTTCACTGAAACAGCTGTTCCTCTTGTTAATACCCCTCCACTACAAATCAGCCCAGAAACACTGCTGAGGAAACACAATGAGGGAAATCTGTAATAAAAACTGGATCAACTTTGATCATATTTTCTTTGGAATATATATTATTGTAAAGTACTGCAGCTTAGGACTGCAATTTATTATTTCTACTATTAAACTCTTGAATATATTCTCAATCATTTGATTTATTAAACATCAGAAACCAGTAAGACCATCACAACCTCTCAAAACCTAGTAACAATTCAATTAGCTGTTTTGCCATATGCTCATATCCATACCCCTCTTTTTAATTATATGATGTAGGACAAGAAAAATCTTCCCCTCATGGACTAAATGATTGTTCAATTTTCTAAATGCTTTCTAAATAATTTTCTATTGATTAACTCATCCTTGCATCTTTTCCTGGCAAGTATGAAAATGGGGTATGATGACAGCAAACTAGAAATAAAGTAATCAAGATAAATATAAAGTAAATGTTTTCGTATTCACTAAACTTGTGATTTACCTAACACACAAAGCTTTAAAATAAAATACACTTTAACGTGTGCATAATCTGTGCCTCTTAAATGAGGATGCTTGTTACATGGCAAAATCACACAATGGAAAATAATTACTACACTTGTAAAAGGTATTAACAAATTTATATCAATAAGGGGAACAACAGCCTTTCTATGCAAGCCCCTCACAGGACAGAAGTAAATCCAAAATAAGAGAAAACACATCAAGACCAAGACCAAACTCAGGTACTACAGCCGAACCTGTCACCTTGAGAATCAAGCTCTCATTAGGTGCCGCAGGTACAGCTCTGTGTCATTAAACAGCAAAAACAAACTATTAGAAATGGGTGGCTTTATGCAAGGACAGTCCATGCTGCTCTTGCAGGAGCAGAGAAAGGAAAGATAAAATGACTATCAGTCCACTGAACGTACAAAACCAATCCAAAAAGAAGCAGAATGCAGCAGGGAAATGAGAGTCATAGACCCAAATCATTGTTTTCCTAAGAGAAGAATCTCTCTCTCTCTTGTTTTTAAAAATCTGCTCCATCTGGTTATTACCTTCATTACTGTGGGAACCTTAGAATAGATCAACTTTATAGTTATTGCACCCAGACATTACAACAATACCATTCATTGTGCCCTTACATCAAAACAATGCAATTCAGTCCCAAAACTGTCTATTATGCATCAATATTTCACATAAAATCCCAGGCAGTCACACATCACAATAACCCTATGGTGTTTATGAACTGAACTATACTTACAGTTGAGTCAACGCAGCCAGTGTGATCTAGGCTAAAATTTATGAGCTTGGAGCCCAGGGGAGTGTAGGGTCATTAAGAAGAGGGCTATGCCTTCAACACCATATCCATTGAGTTCACCGCAGGAGGCGTTAATGGCTCTTGAGGCAGACTGGGGACCATTGGAAAGCCACTAAGCTGGTCAGAAACACATTGGGCCTGTGGTTTGGATATTAAACTTACGACCTGGGGTGTTACATCCCCCAGGTTCCACTCTATGACTCAGGGGTAATGCTACGCAACAAATTGCTGAGAGCAGCATGTTTAGAATAATGAAGTTCCCTTGTTTTCATGCTGGCAGTATAGCATGCTGTAACAGCATTCAGGCTCAGGCTGACATTGATTCAGTGCAGATTTTAGGCCTTTGTGCCCACAGGGCTTCTGGGGTGCACTAAGAGGTGGAACTGCTTGGTTGTGCCAGGTGTTGAACATTGTTGAAATGATTGATCTAGAATTCATTGCACCCATAAAATCAGTCTAGGATGTTTATATTGAATGTGTGCTGCCATAAAAGTCACTGGTGTTGTGGAGACATGTGAAAGTCCTACTTTAACACAACACTGCCATCTACTGGATATTCACTGCCTCAAGTGCTCCTCTGCTGCTCAGGTTGATTTAGTGCTGAAATGAGTAATCAGTTAATATTTGGTTTACAATGGTAGAAAAAAAAACATTTACTCATGCATGTGTGTATAACTTTAAGAAACTTGAACTGAGCTTTTCCATTTTGTGCTACTTTATACTCAATGTCATTTGAAATTAAATTGTACTTTTTACTTCATTACATTTAATTGATAACTTTAGTTCATTTCTGAGTTTCACAATAAAAATAGAAAATTGAATTACTCACTAAATAATTCAATTTAGGTACTATAATCCTAAATATATTCTATTACTAAGATTTAATTATTTTATATCTATTACAAAGCTTTAATTATTTTTTCATAATCTGTACTGTTTAATTATATTTTGTTAAAAGACCTGAGCACATCTTTTAGCACAAAAGGGAGTCAGATGGGTATACTAAAAGTTGTTTACAATAAGTAATTAACAATATAAACAAATAGTAAGAGGAATATTAAAGTCAGTGGTGTAAGAAGTGGATTAATATTTGCTGTAACAACACAGAGGCCAAAGATATCTGGCACAGCCGACTGCTGCTCTGGCTCATATGCAAAGGGCTCAGGTGTGTCACACGCTGCTGATTAAACTTCAGCAGGCCTGCAGCCCTGAGGACAGAATACAGTGTCAGAGGCGCTGTCACAGATTAATCAACTGGAACAAATGCGAAGGTCCCAGCTTCTCCAAATCATGTCATTATACAACAACTTTATTGTGGAGTTATAAATATCAATGTGTTTCTCTCTTCCCCCCCCTCCATAAGTGTCACGCCCCTGTTTTAAAGGGTCACTCTACTTGTCATAAGAAGCACCACTCAGCCTGTGAAAACAGCTCCATTATGTCTGCTGTAGCTTTCTTAGGTCTGAGAAATCAGGAACATTTTTGAATTGGACTTGAGCTCAAATTACTGACATGAACACTGGAAGCATGAAATTAGGTCTAATCAAGGATTATTTGCATTATGGAAAATGTAGGATCCAGCATTTTTGGAGCTTAACTTAAAGTGAGGGTACTGAAGCTTCTTCTACTTATTTTTGTGGACGTAGTATACAATTATTAAATAATTTTATTTCACAATGTCAGGCAGTATCACATATATTTTGTATTAGTTTCTTTCAGCTCTTCATTCAGGTTTAATGATGTTTAGAGTGAATTATTTAAATGAAAGTCTGCATCATTTTATACAGATTTTCCACAGTCTCACTAACATTTCTGTTATCACTGGAAACTTTAATTGACTAATCTGAAGTGCTGGTTTGAACAATGTTTGGCTGCACAGCATGAATTCATAATGACTGTCACTTGTGCATTATTTAGGTTTGTTGTTCAGATATAATAAACATACAAAGAGGACCTTGTTCTCTCAGAATGTCAGTAAGAATTTGTTTGTATTTATTAGACATTTTATTTAAACCAAAACACGATGGATGGGATGTTTTTTTTACATTAACTTCAAATGAACTAAGTCTGCACTCAGCTTTCACTTGTCAATCGTTCTCCTGCTGACTGTAAAGTAACATATCTAAGCAGAACAACAAGGACACTTGAACATCAAACTCTAATAAGTACACTTTGAATTTAGATATGAGGTCAGCATGAGTGTATGCATTTCTATAACAGGCATGTTTCTCTGTAGCTGTTTGTTAAAGTCCCTCTTTGACTCCACTTGCAAAATCTTCTGAAATTCATTACTGTTACATTTGATAACGTCCTCTTGTTCTCCCCTCAAACCTCTGCACATACTCTTTGTTAGCAGATTAACTGCTCACCGATTAATTAACACAATTACCTCTATGTGCCAGTCAGTGTCTTATCAACCTTTGTCAGGCCTTAAACTGTAAATTAATTAATATCCCCCACCCCAACTACCACCCCCCACTCCCTGACCCAACTTGTCATTTCTTAATTGCCTCAAATCCAGCAGGAATTCTGGGAAATGCCTGCATCAGCGAATCCGTTTTGTGTTTTGTGCTTATCATGACTTTGCTGTGAGCTCATTGGTTCATTAGACAGGATATGAAAACCTGCTGTGCTCCTGCTGATGAGGTGAGCAGGTGATGTGGCTCTTCAGAAGAGGGCTCTTCCTGAGCTCCTTCATCTTTCTCTTACTGCTGCTGCTGAACATGATACTTGTTTTGAGAGTTGGATGTTTTTGCAAATACCTGTAAACTTTGATTAATACATATTTATGCTCGTTAAAAGGAAGAAATTCAAATTATATGAGACACATCAGGTCAGGCATTACTGTGACTGCAACAATCAAGACAAATGTTTTATTTTTTGTAATCTTTGAGCTCGAAGTGTTAGAGATGAACTGCATGAAGCCTCTCACCTGCAGATCACTGTCAGTAAAAACATAAAGCACAAATAATGAACTGCGATTAATGCTTGTGACAAAATGTTGCGTATACAGAGAATATATGAAATTCTTACTCATTTCATAGGGTCATCTTTGCAAAGGGTAGGAAAATAGATTGAAGCAGGTTCAACTTCACCTTTCATTTAGTAGCAAGTCAGTATTTAACATGCTCGGGAAAAGTGACAAATCATGAGCTTCATCTGCTGATGAAGATGCTGATTCTAAAATTCCAAATCTGGACCTTTTGAGTTGGGAATATTTTCTTATCTGCAGTTTATCATGTCAAAAGTTCTAGTAGTCCTAATATTAAAGCTACGCACATGAGCTGTAGACATGATTTTATCTGTCACTTCCTCTGGCATTTTTTAAATAAAAATGACATCTTGCAGAAATACACTGAAATTTAATGAAGACTTCACGCAGTCACTTGATTGGCTGAGGGTGTGAAAGCACTAAAAACACACATTTGGTGATTTTTCCTGAGGAACAGTCATGTTTTTGTTGCCACTTGTTACTGGCTTCTTGCATTTTTCTGCAGATTAAGTTTAGGATTAGAGAATGGGGTCTCAACTTTTAGTGGCAGTGCCTCCAACAACTTCAGGTAAATCTGGTATGACTTGGGGAAACACAGTCTGGAATAAAACAGTTCTCTTTCACTGCAATAAGCTAAAATAAATCCATTTAGAGTCCAAGTAAACCACATCACTCTGTCTGTGGTTTTTATCATTTAACCCTCCATCTTACCTGCTGAGACCTGCTGCAGCAATGGAAGCGCACGTCATTGAGGGTGGAGTCGTCCAGGCCGTACTGGTATTCCTCCATCTTGGTCTCGATGCCACAGATTCCTCCATCCTGACACTCCTGGCTCCAGTGTCCGTATTCTCCCCAGTCCATACCGGGCCCCTCCAGCGTCGGGTTGCTGCTGCAGCGGAACTTGATGTTGTTGACAGCCGTGTCGTCACCAAACAGACCCTTATGTGGCTCCACACGAATCTGGAAAGCAGTCAGAACACCGCTGGGGCAGTACTGAGGCTGGGACCAGTAACCAAAGCTGGACAGAAGAACAGGGGAAAAAAATATGAATTTAAAGATTCAAGCTGTGGATCAGAAAACCTGGAGGGAAGTAAGGACATTTCAACAACTGAACATGTAATTTGCAATCATGGCAGAAATAGTGCTTTGATTTCCACTCTAAACATGAGAATCTGCCAGTCTCCAGACTCCTGTTGCTTTCAAAGTGTCTATTTTAAATATTTAATGCTCAGTTCACCTTTTTTAGAACAGCCAAGTTTGTCTCAGTGAGATCAAGGATCTCTCACAAGGTGAATCTGGTAACAGCAACAAACAGCAGCATAAATAAAAACATCAATAAAAACATTTCAGAGAAAATGGCAGACATGCTCATAGAGGGTGGAGGAAGTATTTCTATTGATGTCCATTAGTGCCCAGGATTAGAGTTCCTGCCGCACTGAACTCAAAATGTCCAGCTGCATTTTCTCACTAGCTGAACAAACAAAGCACACGCAGATGTGACAGGACAGTTTATCTAATATTCAAAACCAAATGTGGTTGATCATTAAAACTAATACTTGTTTACTTTTAGAACTAAAGCTACCGACATTTTATAAATGTGTCATTGCCAAAGTGAAAACAGGATAAACGCCCATCAAAGGATTTATCATTAGCATATAACTGAGCTACAGCAGTTCTTAACCATTAATTATTAGCTACTGCTTAAAGCAGCTGCTGTATTAGAACGAGGTGCCATGAGGGCTACGTACTAGCCAGTGTGGGATTCAACAGAGTACAGGAAGCTTCGGTTCCCGTCTTTGGCACAGATGAGGCGGATCCCATTCAGGGCGGTGTCATCCCCCCCATACTGTTTGGACTCCACCTGTGGAAGCAGATAACATTTCTCCAAATCACTATCAGCTTTGGTCAGTCCAGCTTTTTATCTAATTCTCAGCAAACTTAATGTGAAGGTTTATGTCAGGTTAAAAAACAGATTGTTAATAGGCTTTGTTTTACTCTGAGACTGTGTTGAAACAAGAAGAGGTATTTCTCTCTTCAGTGTCTATCTGTTACTGAGACTAACACACACACACACACACACACACACACACACACACACACACAGTATCAAAAAGATGTGTGACTTGAAAAATTCACTAAACTGAAGGAGCCCTAGAGGTGAATGGAAACAGATGCTCATACCTGTGATCTGTTTTTACAAATTGGCAAATAGTTCTCATTATCTCTACCTTTGCTTCATTACTTAATCACCTGAATGACGTTTAAACTAATCATGACAGTTGTAAATAAATGCCATCAACTTGAGGCCAGGTGAAGATCCATCACATGTCAACAGAGTGAAGAAGAGCAGCACAAACCAGATCAAAATATGACAAGAGACAAAAAGAAAACAATATGTATATATAGTATATGTAAATGCAAATATTTTAAATAGGCAACATTAACAGGTAAATCAGGAAATTAAAAAACATAATACCATACATGTATATAGAAGAATATTAAGTTGTATATGAGTCTGAGCATGTCCTGCCCT
>NC_046648.1:16854238-16859238 GCF_900324485.2 Mastacembelus armatus | reverse complement strand
AGATGATAGATGATAGAGTAGAGATAGGAGATAGCTAGAAGACAGCGACAGATGTAGATAGGCACCGCCAGCACAGACAGACAGACAAGACGACAGATAGATAGATAGATAGATAGAAAGATGGATAGATAATAGATAGATAGATAGATGGATAGATAGAGATAGATTAGATAGGCAGACAGACCAGACAACAGGACAGAACAGATAGATAGACGTATATAGATCGCATAGA
Source organism: Mastacembelus armatus (assembly GCF_900324485.2). Lineage (NCBI taxonomy): Eukaryota > Metazoa > Chordata > Actinopteri > Synbranchiformes > Mastacembelidae > Mastacembelus > Mastacembelus armatus. The sequence continues at coordinate 16,859,006 of NC_046648.1, read as the reverse complement.
TAGATAGATAGATAGCTCGGATATGAGATAGATAGACAGACATACAGACAGACAGTACAGAGCTAGATTGAGTAGATAGAGCTAGATAGATAGATAGATAGATAGATAGATATCATCAGATAGATAGATTGATAGATAGATCTGACATAGACAGACAGGTTAGATATATTAGCATGATAGCATAGATAGATAGATAGATAGATAGAATAGATAGCCCAAGAGACAGATGATAGATAGATAGATTAGAATAGATAGATAGATAGATAGATAGAATAGATGGAGATTAGGATAGACAGACAGACCAGAGACAGATAGATTAGATAAGAAGATAGACAACGATGATAGATAGATAGATAGATAGACAGGACAGACAGACAGACAGACAGAGATAGATTAGATAGATAGCATAGATCAGATAATAGATCGTCGCAGAGTAGACGGAATAGTCTGACAGACAGACAGAACAGAATAGATAGATAGATAGAAACAGAAACGATAGATAATAGATAAGATGAGTAGATAGATAATAGATTTAGATGATAGATAGATAGATAGATGGACAGAGAGACAGACATACAGACAAGATAGGATAATTAGATAGATAGATAGATAGATAGACAGACAGACACACAGCAACAGACAGAGAAGCAGAAAAAGAGATGGAGTAATGGGGAGTAGTAAAGAAGTACAGACACAAGACAGACAATAGATAGATAGATGATAGATAGATGCTAGATGCTAGATCAGATAGATAGAAGCATAGAATAGATAGAACCGTGATAGACAGAAAGTAGAGCTAGTGTCGATAGATAGATAGGCAGCTAGTCGCCGCGCCTTGCTACTGCCCAGTACTCCGCCCGTCATTACGGTACGTCGCCCAGACAGCCGCCACAGACAGACCGACAGCAACGACAGACGACATAGAGGTAGATAGCAAATCAGTATAATAGATAGATAGATAGATAGCATAGTCGATAGACAGCAGCGACAGACAGATAGATAAGTAGGCAGACGACAGACAGACAACAGACAGGACAGACAGAAATAGATAGATGATAGATAGATAGATTAGATAGACTAGAGACAGAAGACAGACGACAGACAGACAGACAGAGATAGATAGACAGACAGACAGACAGATCAGAGACAAATCAGAATAGATAGGATAGGGATAGATAGATAATCAGATAGATAGCTAGACAGACAGACAGAGACAGCAGACCGATCAGATTAGATAGATAGATCAGAGGTAGATCAGATCGTAGACTGTGCATCAGCTAGCTAGATCAGGACTCGATAGCATCGATCCCAGCGCATCGTTGCCCGATGCCCTCCATGATGAAGTTCTAGACCAGCACAGCGAGCGTAGCTGACAGAAGATGATAGATTAGATAATATAGATGACACAGACGAGACGAGTGAGATAAAGATAGATATAGATGTGTCTAGATAGGTATAGATATTATACGAATAGATAGAATAATATAGACAAGACAGACAGACAGACAGACAGATAGATAGATAGGCAGACAGACAGACAGACAACAAAAGACAGACAGACAGACGATAGATAGAATAGATAATATAGATGATAGATTATATGAGATAGATAGACAGACAGACAGACGACAGACAGACAGAGATAGATCAGATAGATAGTATAGATAGAGATAGATAGCTAGATAGATAAGATTAGATAGTAGATAGCATAGACAGCCAGACAACAGCACAGCCAGAGAACAAATAGCATAGATAGATCGACGACCTCAAGAACACAGACGTAGACTTTCGCTCGATCCCGATAATAGCATAGCTATAGCAAGAGATAGATAGAAGATGAGTATACAGACAGAAGAAGAAAGAGCAGAAATAGATAAGATAAGACAGACAGACAGACAGAGATAGATAGATGATGGATCGATAGATAGATAGACTATAATAGATAGCTAGATAGATAGAGAGATAGATAGAGACAGAGAGACAGAGAGAAGAGAGACAGAGAGAGCAGACAGATAGACTAGATAGATAGATAAAGACGACACCAACGAGAGACGGGGGGGAGAAAGGGGGGGGGGGGGGAAAGCAGAAAGAAAAAACAGAAGCGTAGAAAAAGAATAGAAGAAGAGGAATAGATAGCATAACGATAGTAGATGATAGATAGAGGATAGATAGCTAGAGTAAACTAGACAGACGACAGACAGATAGATAGATAGGCATAGACATACAGACGAACAGACAGACAGAAATTAGAGTAGTATAGATAGATAGATAGTAATAGATAGATAAGTAGTAGATAGATGATAATAGACAGAAGAGATAATAATAGATAGATATGAGTAGATAGCTATAGATAGATAGATAGATAGATGATAGATAGACAGACAGACAGACAGCAGATGATAGATAGGCAGACGACAGACAGAACAGCAGACAGCAGATAGATGAGATAGAAGAGATAGATTAGATAGTATAATAGATTATAGATAGATTAGATAGATAGATAGATAGATAGATAGATAGATAGACAGACAGACTGACACAGAGATATATAGATACGATTAGATAGAGAGATAGCTAGATCAGATATGATAGATAGATAGATGATAGAATAGATAGATGAGATAAATAGACAGACAGACAGAACAGATAGATAGATAGGCATCGACAGACGCAGACGACAGACAGACAGACAGATAAGATAGATAGATAGATAGATAGTAGATAGATAGATTTGTTAGATATCAAATAAGATAGATAGATAGACAGACAATAGATAAGTATAGATAGATAGACAGACAGACAAGACATAGATAGATAGATAGATAGATAATAGATGAAGATAGATGAAGATGATAGACTAGACTAGACACAGACAGACAGATCAGATCACGCAGCAGTGCTAGAGTAAGATAAATAGATAGATAGAGTCAGCAGACGACAACGGTCGATGCAATAGCATCGCAGCATGATGATCCCCGATACTCGCCACGCGCCATGCAGTCTGTCCAGTGTTCCGAGTCGCGACGGGTCCCAGACAGCTGCAGACAATAGAGAGAACCCACCGAATAGATAGATAGAGTAATAGCTAGATAGATAGATGAAGATAGATAGAGAGATAGACGCAAGTAGATGAAACAGACAGACGACAGAGAAATCAGAGAGATAGATAGAGCATAATCGATATCTAATCCAGCCGCAGAAGCCCACATCACGATCGCGATAGGACTGAGAGTAGATAGATAGATATAACAGACGACAGACAGAACAGAGCAGATAGAATAATAGATAGTAGATAGATAAGGATAGATAATAGATAGATAGATAATAGATAGACAGACAGACAAGACAAATAGATAGATAGATAGAGTGGTGTATATGATAAGACCAGATGAGTAGACTAGAGATAGAAGATAAGATAGATAGATGATAATAGATAGGATATATAGATAGATAGGATGAAATAGATAGATAGACAGAAGAAGACATCGACAGATAATAATAGTAATCAGTAGAGATGCCAGACTAAGACAACAGACAGACGAGATAGACAGAAAGATAATAGATAAGCATAGTCTAGAATAAGATAGATAGATAGATAGATAGACAGACAGACAGACAGAGACAGCAGATAGAAGCATACGATACAGATAGAAGATAGATAGAAGATAGATATGATAGATAGATAGATAGATAAGACGAGATAGATGAAGTAGAAGAAGATGTAGATAGCAGACAGACAGACAGACAGCACAGACAGACAGAAGAGATAGATAGATAATAAGAATGTATAGATATCGAGATACAGAACAAAGACATAATAATGAGCAGACAGACGACAAAACAGAAAGCATAGATAGATAGATGATTAGAGAGATAGATAGATAGAACAGAGCCAGAAAGATGATAGACAGACGACGAAGACAACATAGATAGATAAGATAATAGATAGATAGATAGCTAGAAGAAGAAGAGTACAGACAGACAGAGAAACAATTTTCATATAGAGTAGATAGATAGATAGATAGATAGATAGATAGATAGATAGATAGATAGATAATAGATCAGACAGACAGAGACGATAAGATAATAGATAGATAGATAGATAGATAGGAGATATAGACAGACAGACAGAAGACAGAAACAGAGAAGATAGATAAATGAATAGATAGAATAGATAGATAGATAGATAGATAGATAAGAGAGATAGAAGGATGAGATAGATAGATATATAGATAGACAGACAGACAGACAGACAACAGATGATGATAGATGGCAGACAGACAGACAGACAGACAGACAGACGACAGACAGATAAGAATAGATAGATAGATAAAGATAGATAGATAGATAGACAGACAGACAGACAGACAGACAGACAGAGATAGATAGATAGATAGATAGATAGATAGATAGATAGATAGATGAGATTAGGATAGATAGATATAGATAGCATAGACAGACAAGACATACATACGAGACAGAAGAACAAAGTAATAGATGATAAACAACAGACAGACAGACCAGAGATAGAGAGATAGATAGATAGATAGAAAGATAGATAGAATAGTATAGATAGATGATAGATAGATAGATAAGATAGATAATAATAGACCAGAGACAGAGAGATGATAGATAGATAGATAGATAGATAGATAGATAGACAACAGACAGAGACAGATAGATAATATAGACAGACAGACAGACAGAAAAAGAATAGATATAGAGATAGTAGATAGAATAGATAGACAGAGATACAGACAGACAGATA